>NW_015408804.1:0-2176 GCF_001527695.2 Protobothrops mucrosquamatus
AAATGCATACTGTTAAAACACTATTACATATATTGTTCAGCTTCAATGTTCTCCATGCCCTATGAAACTTTAGAGATATTGAGTATGTCAGAGAAGGTCTTTACTGAAACAAAACCTACAATTGACTATTTTAAATAAATAAGGGGAACAAAATGAGGTGATGAGTTTTTTGCTGCATTGTGAATATAGACTTATTCACCAAAGCACCAGAGGGAAGGACAAGAAACAATGGTTGGAAACTGATCAAAGAGAGAAGCAACCTGGAATTAAGGAGAAATTTCCTGACAGTGAGGACAATTAACTAGTGGAACAGCATGCCTCCAGAAATTGTGGGCGCTTCATCACTGGGGGCTTTCAAGAAGAGACTGGACAGCCACTTGTCTGAGATGGTATAGATTCTCCTGCATGAGCACTGGGGCTGGACTAGAAGACCTCCAAGGTCCCTTCCAGCTCTATTCTATTCTAATCCAGCAATGCTCTTACAATCTATGATGCTTAGTTGTTTAATGATCCATGGTTCAGCTCTCACCATAGATGTGTTAAAGGATGAAAGAAGTACATCTAAAGTACATTGTCTAAATCAATCCCACCTAATTCTGAATATTGCATGAATAAATAGAAAAACCACAATATAGGCTGGGCAGTGTGAATTTCTTCATCTATCTATCTATCTATCTATCTATCTATCTATCTATCTATCTATCTATCTATCTATCTATCTATCTATCTATCTATCTATCTATCTATCTATCTATCTATCTATCTATCTATCTATCATCTATCTATCTCCAGGCTGTGATGTCTCTTACCACCACCCCTTCCCTTTCTGGAATGTGTTCCCTCGTACCTGGAAAACTAATCCTTCACACATCCAGAAAGAATGGGGACAATTCCAAAGGGATTTCCCTGACCTTTGAGTCAACCTCCTTGTCAGATTCTGATGTGGAGTCAACATCACAGATTAGGAACTTCTAACCTCATCCAATGCTTTATGTTTCCTGAATCCTAGTGGACAATGAACCAGCATCAAAAGAAAGGCTAACTATTCTTAATCATTGGCAGAACTATTTCATTTTTCTTGTTTGAAACAGTTTGGCATCGGGTTTCAATGCATCTAGGCTAGAAAATTCACAACCAGTAACCAAACTCCACTGCACCCCCACCCGCCAAAAAACAATACAATAACTAATAATAGTGAGGTTTGTCCTCAGTGCTGGCATCAAGAGATTTCCACTTCATAGGGCAAAGTCTCCCATGTACTCATACCAACATCTCAGCCTTAGTGATTTCTCATTAGTATTTCTTCCCCAAAGGCAATCAACAGCACCTTCCTGTAACTCCAACTCTGATATTGCTAACACTTTTATTCTTTATCTCACAACCCTGTTTTCATCTCATTAATTCCCCCTCATTGACTTGTTCCTGATCTCTTTAATTGAGACCAGAACTTAATGTATTGAGGTGTTGGTGGGAGGGAAGACTATTTTTAATTCACTAAGTTCCCGTTAATAACACGTTCTAATTAAAAAAAAAAAAAAAAAAACCTCTGCCTTCCATCCTCCTAAGTTCAGAGAGTTGGGGGTGGAGAGAATTGGAGGCCTCTCTCTCCATGCTTTCCTCCATCTGATAAATTGCTAGTGCACCCTCCTTGAACAGCTGTCCTCTTTAGCCGACATCATAATTAATGGGAATAATAAATTCATTCAAAGCTGTTCCGCTCACAACTGTCTTTCCTGAGCATCCAAGCCTTCACGCTGCATGGCGAGATAGGGATGTCAACATCTTGCTCCCCAAAACAGGGGACGGATGATCTGTTTTCATTTGACATGCTTGGACTTTGCTAGAGCTTCTAGCAAAGAGCTTTCCTGTCATTGACGAGAAATAAAAAATAAAAATTATCGAAGGCTTCTGATGGAGCCAGGGGAAGTCTGTGCTTTTTATTGGGGTGAGGCCCATCAGTAGTTGAAGTAGGACACGGGGAAAGGCACTAAAACTTTAAGTCTTTAAAATCAACTGTAAAAAAAGATAACTGTAAGAAGAGAGTATCAAGACACTGTCCTTATTCCTTAATCTCACTGGCAGCTAAATAGAATCTTGGTTGTCAAAGATCAACGGTTACTTCTGGGTTCTGTTTATTCATCACAAAGTTCCACCAGATGATGGGATCTTTCTTAAA
>NW_015408805.1:0-2176 GCF_001527695.2 Protobothrops mucrosquamatus
TTTATAAGCCTAACCAAATCAGAATCCTTGATCCATTTATTATTAAAAAAACAGCATATGAATTGCTTCGTTTCCCCAGAAGATTTCCTAGACGAGGAGTAAGTATTTTACTGTGACAATTTCAATAATACTGGCTAAGAAATTGTAATCGGCAATACTGAATCACAAAGCTGCCTGTAGCTTACCTATTATAGCAAAATTAGGACATTACTATATTTCTATATTGCTTTTTGCTCCCAAAAGTTGAGAATGGTGAATATTGTCTTATTTTTACCCTATCCTCTTAACCTTGGGAAATTGGGTAGGCTGAAAGAAAGTGTGGGATATTGGCTCAAGATATTTTAACTTGATATTTCTTGTTGATATTCAGACTTCTACATCTCATTGATTTTTCATTAGAACTTTGAAGTATAATTTCAATGTAATATATAATTATATATGTAATATAATATAAATATATAATTATAATTTAATAGAGCTTTTAATTGTTATATAAAGTAGAAGGTTTCAAGCACTTTTAGGTTTCAAAACCTTTTAGTTTAAAAAAATGCAGGAATCCCTGAAAAGTATATATTTGTATTTTTAAATGTTGGCTTGGTTTATGTATTTTACATAATTGTTTTCATTTTAAATGAGATGCTTGTAGAATAAAAAAAATGAACTGAACTTTAATGGGATCAATTCATTTGATACTAACATATTAAATCAAATTATAAATGATGAAATCATGATCCATATTAAATAATAATTGGCTACTTTAAAAGTGGAATCAAAGAATGTAATCAATTCTGGGTTTTTTTTCCTTTATGTGAACTCAGTGTTCTGAACCAGCTCTTAAAATAAATTCAGTGCTGCTATTCTGCTAGATAGAAAAACTATAACTGGTGGTTATGGTCATTTAGCCCAGGCAGATAATCTTAATGCTTTTCCACTGTCTTTAGTTAGCTTGTGAACCTTAGTAAACAGGTTAGTGCAGAATCCACTAGAATATTCCTGACAGACAACCATCTGACTTCTGTAGGAAGATATCCAAACAAAGTAGGATTCATCACTCCATGTGGCAAGCTATTCTACTAGTTGGTAGTTTCTGTCAGAAAGTTCTTTCTGAAGTCTAGCTTGAATCTGGGTCCTGATAGTTTAACCTATTGGTTCTGAAATAATAGAGAACGCCTGTTACCTTTACTGTGCCACCATCTTGAAATATCTAAAGATAGCTATATTAATTGTCTCTTCTTCAGGCTAAATTTACCCAAGCCCTCTAGCCTATCCTCATATGGTTCCGTTTCCATCTTTGATAGCCCTCTTCTAAAATTGTTCCAATATATCACTATCCCAGAATTGAACATAAGATTGGGACTACTGGTGTAATAAATAATGCATTTTCCACATTTTTGAAAATTCTGCAAAGTAATCTAGACAATGTAGATTCTTCAACCAAATTTTCTGCTATTATTTAGTAGTCATCCAGATTTTTGCAGCCTAGATGAGTTAGCTTTAGTTTAGAGGGCTGATATGATTCTTCCCTAGAAAAGACCAGAGGAAAAAACAACTGATTATGGCTTCATAATCTGCTGATTAAAGGTTAGGATATCATTTTTTCTATGTTAAAATATGCTTCTTTTTCCATTTTTCTTCAACCCATTTTTTCTTTACTATCATATCTCATTAGATTAGGCTGAGAAAGCTGGCTGAATGAGGCCCACAGCCAATAGAGGGCGTGGGGAAACATAAGGGAAAGAGTATCCTGGTTGCTGCAGCTTAGTTATAGCAATGCCTGAGCACCTAGCAAAGATTGTTATTTATTTATTTATTTATTTATTGCTTATATTTATATCCCGCCCTTCTCCTTGCGGACTCAGGGCGGCTAACAACCAGATAAAAATACAAAATACCAAAACTACAGATTAAAACATAATTAAAAGACAAATAATAATTGGTCTAAGTAATTTAAAATTATTTTAAAACCCCCACTAAAAATTTCCCCTAGGCCAGTCCTGCAAGCTGGAATAACCATGTCTTAAGGGCGCGGCGGAAGGAAGGGAGATCAGGGATCACCCTGATCTCTGGGGGTAGTTCATTCCAGAGGGTGGGAGCTCCCACAGAGAAGGCCCTCCCCCTTGGGGTCGCCAGCTGGCACTGTCTGGCCGACGGCACCCTGAGGAGACCCACTCTGTGG
>NW_015408806.1:0-2175 GCF_001527695.2 Protobothrops mucrosquamatus
GTTCAAACTCATTAATATTTATGGTTGTTTCATGAGTTATGGTTTTAATGATTAGAATAGATTATAGAAAGAAGAGAGCTATGTTGTAACCATAGAGTAAGAGGTCAATTTATATTTAAAACTGCTGTGAAGCTACTTGTTTGCATCTTTTTTCTTTCTGTTCTATTTTTCTTTTACTTCTTTTCCATCTCTCTTTCCACTTTTTTTCTTTTTCTCACTCTATATTAGTTTGTATCCATTTTTAATCTTTTAAAAATATTTAATAAAATTATACAAAAATGTTTTATGATTATTTCGGAGAAATGCGAAGTACACAGTTTTTGTACTAAATACATCTGGGTTATAAAGATTGCAAAAGCAAGTCTTCACACAAATGATTTTCTGCATGGACTCAGAAAGGCTATCTATTTTATACAGGCAATATCAAAAATACCTTAAGAACACAGTTGCTGTTCACAAGAAGGTTCCCTGGTTTAATGTCTCGATGCAAAATACCAGCTGAATGTAAGTATTTCAGGCCTAGAAAAAAGCAAAGCAGAACAAAAGTTCAAAATCAGAACAAGCTGTGGCATCAAGTCTATACCTGCAAACACTGACATATTGGAAGCCAAAATATTATTTGGTTATACCAGGGGTAGGCAACCTTGGCTCTTTTATGACTCGTGGACTTCAACTCCCAGAATTCCTGAGCCGGCATGGCTCAGCTTGGAATGCTCTCCCTTTCCCCTCAGCATGGCTGGCTCAGGAATTCTGGGAGTTGAAGTCCACGAGTCATAAAAGAGCCAAGGTTGCCTACCCCTGGTTTATACCCTCTCTGGTTCAGAAGGGTCCTGGAGAAATTTTATCTCTAGGGTTGCAAAGAATCAACACTGATTTGATGGCACATAATCAATCAGACCCAGAAGGCAGCCAACATTATTTAGTAGGTAAGGCTTTATTTCTCAATCTTGGCAACTTCAAGACATGCAGACTTCAATTCCCAGAATTCTCTAGACACCATGCTGCCTGGGGAATTCTGGGAGTAGAAGTTGCCATGATTGAGAAACACTGAGCTAAGGTATTGTAGTAGGAGTGGGGAGACAAAGGTTTCAGGCCTTTAGGCACAAAAGCCAGCAGGGTGACCTTCACCCAGACCCTCCCACTCAGCCCAAATCAGCATCAGGCTTTGCAACAAGCTGGCCAATGAACAAAGAAAAAAAATCTTTTTTGCTTTATCTGCTGATAAGCTTCATTGTAAGAACTTGGCAAATGGAATCCATACCGAACAACAGTGAGAAGAGGCATAGTTATAGGCTCACTCAACGAACTTCAGCAGATGAAGGTGGACTTAATCATAGTCCAATACTTTAACCATTGCAATACTTTAACTATCACACTATTCAAGAAGCATAGTGAATATGCTAAGATTAAGACAAGGGAGACTCAGGTTCAAGTTCAACTTTTTCTTTTTTTAAAAAAAAATGGATTAAATTTTTTTTTCCAAACTAAAGAAGCATATATATTATTGCTAATCATGGAGAGAAGCAACCTAGAACTAAGGAGAACTTTCTTGACAGTGAGAACAATAAACCAGTGGAATGGCTTGCCTTCAGAAGTTGTGGGTGCTCCATCACTGGAGGCTTTTAAAAAGTGACTGGACAACCGTTTGTCTAAAATGGTATAGGGTTTTCTGCCTAAGCAAGGGGTTGGATTAGAAGACCTCCAAGGTCCCTTCCAATTATTATTATTATTATTATTATTATTATTATTATTATTATTATTAATCATCGCATAGTCAGCCAGATGTTCAGACTGGATTTGGCATTTTTGTCTACCTTCAATTGAGGGGAGGCGGGGACCCCCTGGAGGGGAGGGCCGAGGATTTTGTACAGTATCTGTATGATAAAGTCGCTCGGATCCGGGAAGGCCTGGACTCCGACTGGCTGGCCCAGGGGGAGGAGATGGGACCAGGTCTTGAGACGGTTGTGTGGGAGGATTTTGACTCTGTTGCTCCCGAGGACGTGGACAAGGTCTTGGGGAGGCTGAATGCAACCACATGTTTATTAGATCCGTGTCCCTCCTGGCTGGTACTGGCAGCTCGGGAGGGTACACGAGCCTGGTTCCAGGGAATTATTAACGCTTCTTTGCAGGAGGGTGTCTTCCCTGCGGCCTTAAAGGAGGCCGTTGTGAGGCCCC
>NW_015408807.1:0-2175 GCF_001527695.2 Protobothrops mucrosquamatus
GGGGGGGGCGGGGTTAGAACAAGAAGGTTGCAGAAAAGCATCGCAGGAGGCCGAGGGAGGGCAGGTGTGGGTGTCGCGGGGGTGTGTGTGTATGTGTGTGTGTGTGTGTTACCCCCTGGGACCTCCGTCCTGCCTTGGCTGGAAAGGAGCCCGGCCTGCAGCCCCCTACGCTGCCCCCCCCGTCAGAGGAGGGAGGCCCTGCCCTGCCCTGGGGGCCAAATGTCCTGGGCTCCAGCCTTAAACCTAAAAGGGGGGTGTGCCCCACTGCTGGGAGGAAAGATATGAGGAGAAAAGACCCCCCTGACTTGGAAGAGGTCTTGCAGACCCCTCTGGCCACCCTCACTCCCCCACCAAGGCCTAGATCCTTCTGGCCATCCCAGACCAAAGGCTGCCCAGCCATGGCCTGAGCACCTCCAGCGATGGAGCCGTGGGCGGCGTGAGACTGACTGGGCCATGTCTAAAATGGAATTGCCCTTCAGACATTGTGAGTGCTCCATCACTGGACCAGAAACTGGACAGTCACTTGTCTGAGATGGTGTAGGAGTCTCCTGCTTGAGCTGGACTAGAAGACCTCCGAGGTCCCTCCCAGCTCTATTCTGACTACTTTTGGAAGCCTCGTCTTCATTAAGCCGAGTTCCTTTAATTTCTCTTCCAGGGAGTCTGCCTACATGAGGCCCTTCTCCCTCTTCCCTGCATGTTTTCCAGTTGTCCAGGGCTGGTCTGAGCAGGGTGGCACCAAGTGGCATCGTTACAACATCATCATCATCATCAAGTTGGAAGGGACCTTGGAGGTCATCTAGTCCAACCTCCTGCTCAGGCAGGAATCCCTATGCCATTTCAGACAAATAGCTGTCCAGTCTCTTCTTAAAAACCTCCAGTGTTGGAGCATTCACCGCTTCTAGAGGCAGGTTGTTCCACTGGTTAATTGTTCTAACGTGTCAGGAAGTTTCTCCTTAGTTCCAGGTTGCTTTTCTCCTTGGTTAGTTTCCATCCGTTGCTTCTTGTCCTGCCTTCAGGCGCCTTGGAGAATAGCTTGACTCCCTCTTCTTTGGGGCAGCCCCTGAGATATTGGAAGACTGCTATCATGTCACCCCCTCATCCTTCTCTTCATTAAACTAGACATATCCAATTCCAGCAACCGTTCCTTATATGCTTTGGCCTCCAGTCCCCTGATCATCTTTGTTGCTCTTCTCTGCACTCTTTCTAGAGTCTCAACATCTTTTTTACATCGTGGTGACCAAAACTGGACGCAGTATTCCAAGTGTGGCCTTACCAAGGCATTGTAAAGTGGTATTAACACTTCACGTGATCTTGATTCCATCCCTCTGTTCATGCAGCCCAGCACTGTGTTGGCCTTTTTGGCAGCTGCAGCACACGGCTGGCTCCTATTTAGGTGATTGTCCACTACTTCTTGTGTCCTCAGTGTTAAACTCTGTTGACGCAGCCCAAGACTGCAGGGGCTTCTTATGGCAGCCGTTGCTGGCTCCCACCGACTTTCTGCCCTATGGACACCCTGATCCTTCTGACAAGGAGTCAGACTGTTGAGTCAACGTCAGCCCTACCAGGCAGGCCAAACCGGGAATCGACTCCACAGGAAGAGCAAAACTCCTTCTATTGAGACGGGCTTTAATAACAGAATCTTGCCAGTCGGATTGTGCTGGCCACATTGCTAAAATAAACCTCTGAATCTTTAAAGTAAAAAGTATTGCTTTGTGTTGCTGTCTTGTTTTTTTTTCCATTGGGTTTTTCCACGACATCTGCAAATTAGGGAAGTGTCTGGGCCATTTCCCCATAGTTGCTGCTTGTTCTGGGCTTAGGCTACGTTTTCCCCCTTTGGACCTGGCCCATCTCGGCCAAGGTTTGCTTCCTTACTGACCCTTCTCGTGTTTCCCTGCCAGAGCGAAGAACGTTACAGTTCTAATCCCTCAAGAACGTTTCAGTCCAACTCTATCGAGATCCTTTGGAACCAAGCTGGTCTTCTGGTCTTCTAGAAAGCCTCAAAGCTTTGTGTCATCCAGAACTGTGATGAAGATCCTTTTCCTCCATTGTTATTTGCTCAAAATGAAGAGAAGGACGAGGGGGGACATGACAGCCGTCTTCCAATATCTCAGGGGCTGCCTCAAAGAAGAGGGAGTCAAGCTATTCTCCAAAGCGCCTGAAGGCAGGACAAGAAGC
>NW_015408808.1:0-2175 GCF_001527695.2 Protobothrops mucrosquamatus
GTATACTAAGTACTAAGTCAGTTTCAAGAAGATCTTAATTCATTAACGCTATTTTAGGTCCAGGGATTCACCTCCATTATATTCTATATTGAAGGGGACAGGATTTGGGGATAGGGTCACAACCTGTGACACATTTCAGGGCATTCTCTGGCAGTTAATAAAAACTACATATATTTTAAATGATCACAAATATTTTTGAGTGTAAAAGGAGCCAGCCAGGTAGGCAGTGAAATGAGATAGCAGTAGAATCAACAATAGTGTCATTTTAGTGTATCGAGAGAAACATGTTTTTGAATGGTGTAATAAATTGCCTGTAAATTTTTACTGAAAAGTGGCATTGTGAACCACTGGGTAGAACAATTTCATTTATGTTTTGTTTTTAAACTTGCACTTCAGCATTAAACAATTTATATGGAATCCCCTATCACAGTGGTGGCGAACCTATGGCACGGGCGCCAGAGGTGGCACTCGGAGCCCTCTCTGTGGGCACACATGCCGTTGCCCCAGCCTTGCCTCCGCCCGCGACCCCCTCCTCACCAGCAGCCTCCCTGGAAGAGAGTCGCCCCTAAGCGTGGTCCATGCGGAGCAGCGCAACCAAGGACATGGCAGCCAGGCAGCATAGACAAGACTCTGCCCTCACGCCCCAACGCACATAGTTGATGCTGCAGGGTGTGGGCAGAGGGCGTGGCAGCCATGGCACTGCTGGGCTGCTTGGGCGATCTGCGGCGGGTACTGGAGGCGGTGAGTGGCCCTGCGGGCAGGCAGGGTGGGGCGGAGTGGGGGCGGGGCAGGGATGGGGCAGGGGCGGGGTCAGTTTTTGGGCACTCAGTCTCTAAAAGGTTCGCCATCACTGCTCTATCATCTCCCTCTCCCTCCCTCCCCCTCCCCCTCTCTGTCTCTGTCTCTGTCTCTGTCTCTGTCTCTGTCTCTCTGTCTCTGTCTCTCTCTCTCTCTCTCTCTCTCTCTCTCTCTCTCTCTCTCTCTCTCTCACACACACACACACACACACACAAATTAACCTGCATTTGAAATTATACATATCTTCCACAACTGGTGGTTTCCAAACCAGTTATAGTGGACTGCAAGTCCCTGAATTGTGAGCGAAAATGCTGTTGCAGAATTTTGAGAATCATAACATCTACACATTTGGAGACTATTGAAGTGAGAAAGGTTGGTGACTGTAGAAATAAATCAAACCAGCCATGGATTCAAATAGCAAATTGTGTGTAAAAGTAAGAGTGCAGAGAGGACCAACAAAGATGATTAGCGGACTGGAGGTTAAACATATGAAAAATGGTTACAGGAATTGGGTATGTCTAATCTAATGAAAAGAAGGACTAGGGGGGACATGATAGCACTGCCCCAATATTTGAGGGGCTCCTACAAAGACGAAGGGGTCAAACTATTTTCCAAAGCATCAAAGGCAAGACAAAAAACAATGTTGGAAACTAACGAAGGAGAGAAGCAACCTAGAACTAAGGAGAAATTTCCTAAAGGTGAGAGCAATTAACCAATGGTATAGCTTGCCTTCAGAGGTTATGGGTGCTCCATCACTGAAGGCTTTCAAAAAGAGATTGGACAACCATTTGTCTGAAATGGTATAGGGTCTTCTGCTTGAGCAGGGAGTTGGACTAGAAGAGCTCAGAGGTCCCTTACAACTCTATTCTTCTATGTTCTGTGTTTTAAAATCAAGAATTGGTGGAGTTCTACTTAGCATGCATACCCCATTTTTCTGTAGTTTTAGGGCTGGAATGGCTCCACACCTATGATCTGCATAGCATCTGATCTGAAGGCTCCATCATTTGTAAAGCACGTGGTTGCAAAACTCATATGAATTTATCTAGACTCTAGAGAGACTTTAGCAGCTCAACTGCCTTCTCATAGACCCTACAACTGTCCAGTTAATCTTGTTCTAGAGCAAAGCTTCCTACGTATTCACTTTTCAGAACATGAACTAGACGTAAAATCTGGAAAAGAAGGTTTATCCAGCCATATATGTCTCCAACTATCCCTCTAGTGCTAATTGTAAAAAAGAAATTGGAAAGCTCTAACTCTGCAGTGACTTTGGGGCTCTCAATCAGATCACTCAACCATTATCCACTGTCCCTCATTTCAGAACTGCCTTTGTACAGCCAAGATATTCATCAAGCTGGATCTGTGGGGTGTTTACAACCT
>NW_015408808.1:11386-12563 GCF_001527695.2 Protobothrops mucrosquamatus
TCCTTCTCTTCATTAAACTAGACATACCCAATTCCAGCAACCGTTCCTTATATGTTTTAGCCTCCAGTCCCCTAATCATCTTTGTTGCTCTTCTCTGTACTCTTTCTAGAGTCTCAATATCTTTTTTACATTGTGGTGACCAAAACTGGATGCAGTATTCCAAGTGTGGCCTTACCAAGGCATTGTAAAGTGGTATTAACACTTCACGTGATCTTGATTCTATCCCTCTGTTAATGCAGCCTAGCACTGTGTTGGCATTTTTGGCAGCTGCAGCACACTGCTGGCTCATATTTAGGTGATTGTCCACTAGGACTCCGAGGTCCCTCTCACAGTTACTACTAGGATCTCCAGGATCTTTGAAAAATATAGTTCAGTGGTCCTGAGATCACATCTGCCAGTTCCTTGAGAACCTTGGGGTGTAATCCATCTGGTCCTGGTGATTTGAACTCATCTAGGCTGGGCAGGTGCTCACTTACTATTTTCTTGCCTATCTTAACTTGTGTTTCTATTCTGTTTTTTATGGCACTATTTTTGATAGGTTGGGCTGTTTTTTCCCTTTGTGTAAAGACAGATGCGAAAAACGAGTTAAATAGTTCTGCTTTCTCCCTCTTACTTATCACCTTCTTGCCACTTTCACCCACTAATGGACCAATCGTTTCCTTCACTTTTTTCTTGTTTTTTACATGTTGAAAGAAGCTTTTTTTGTTATTTTTTACTTTGGTCGCAAGCCTTAGTTCATTTTGAGCCTTAGCTTTCCTCACTTCATCTTTGCAGGCTCGGGCTATTCGCTGATAGTCTGACTTAGTTATGTTATTATTATTATTATTATTAATTTAATTTATATCCCGCCCTTCTCCTTGCGGACTCAGGGCGGCTAACAACCAGATAAAATACTAATCACAAAAAACTACAGATTAAAAACATAATTAAAAACAAATATTAATAATTGGTCTAGTAGTTAAAAATTACTTTAAAACTCCCATTAAAAATTTTCCCCTAGGCCAGTCCTGCAAGTTGGAATAACCATGTCTTAAGGGCGCGGCGGAAGGAAGGGAGATCAGGGATCACCCTGATCTCTGGGGGTAGTTCATTCCAGAGGGTGGGAGCTCCCACAGAGAAGGCCCTCCCCCTTGGGGTCGCCAGCCGGCACTGTCTGGCCGACGGCACCCTGAGGAGA
>NW_015408809.1:0-2175 GCF_001527695.2 Protobothrops mucrosquamatus
ACTATTTCAACTCCTGGCAAGCAGTTTTCTTGTATATTTCACGTGCCCCTATGCCCATCTCCTTGATGGGACAGCAGCAGAACAACATGAAACGAGGCTGACTGGGCTAGAGAAGCCTGCATCAGCCTGGAAGGGTCAGTAAAAGTCTCTGTTTCCACCTGGCAACCCATACAGTTTTGAACATCCTACAATTGTTGGACGTTGGCATTTTAAAGGGAAACACTAGTTTGGATGATATGAAGACAATGGCAGGCAAATATGGCAAGATCTTCTTACAAGGGCATGTTTATACCGTGGTTAGATGCAAATAGGGCAACACCCATTCTTCTTTCACTTTCTCCATAGCATGTCTTTCTCATAATTTCATGACGTTCTGTCACTGTGGTCTTTTAAAACTACCATGTACAGTATGTAACATTTAGTAGGCCCAGAAATGCTGATAAGCTGGGGAAATATACTGGGAGATGAACCTAGGCTCTGGGGAACAAGGACAGGATAAGATAAAGTAACATTTTAGAAAGAAATTTCCTAGAACACTGCCCCTTTTGTTTTGTCAAAAGTGCCATTGTCTTAGTAACATTTCCCTTTTACGTCATAATTCTATCCTAACTACTTCCCTGACTTTACTATACACAGGATGTGCTGCATTTAATCCAGTGTTTCTCAAGCTCTTTAAGATGTGTGGATGCATGCTAGCTGGGGAATTCTGGGAATTGAAATCCATATATCTTAAAGTTGACAGGGCTGCGAAACACTGAAATTCTAATTGAAAACCTTGCCCCTGTGTCCAATCCCGTATATATGTATATAGAGGGAATGTTTGCATCCACAGCAGATTTATCTTTTGCTTCTGTAGTGAACTGAAATAAACCAATTTGGGCTTCAATGGAATTGTACATTGGTTCTCCAATCTGAATGAACTCCTTTCCCCCCCCTACAATTCAGTGTCAGAAGTGTGATGATCGGGAACAAGGAGGCTGAGATTTTGCCTCTGGGGCAACCAGCAGGCATTCTCCCATTGAAGTGCTATACAAATTGGTGAATTTGGGAACCCCAATCTCTTTTGTATCTTGGGGGCAAAGCAAGTCATCCTGAAAACAGCTGCAATCATGCAAATACTGTAAGTGGAAAGTTTTTCATATTTTTTTTATGTAGGTTTCAAGATTTTCCCAATGCAGGCCTTTAAGCCCCTTCCCTCCCACTATCCGGTGTTAGTACAATTTATTCTGGATAGGGTTAATGTTACCATCTCAATTACAATTAGCCAACTAGATCAGATAACCACACCCTTGACCTTTGGTTTACTTACAGTAATCTTTTCTGGCTTTTTAAATGTTAATGTGAGGCCCAGCTGTTGCCAGGTTACTTGGTTTAGTGGTTATCTTCAAGCAGAGTTCCTGCTGAGCTCCAAGCTGAGTACTAGGCAAGTTTTTAAGTAAGCTTGCTGTTGCTTACCATGCTCTTGTCTTCTAGGGTAGCTGCTGCTTACATCCTGATAACCCTTGTCATCTTATAGCAGTGTAGCTGTTGCTGCTGAAACAAGAGTGTCTTTAAGGTCTTGAAATGCTCTTTACTGAACTGAATACTTTATTTGACACACAAGAAATTTGTCTCCCGTGCAGAAGCTCTCAGTGTACATGCAAAGCAACAGAGTAATGATATCATCATAATACCAATAAAAGGGGGGAGTAAAAAAAGATAAGGATAAATAATACTACAGCCATACTACATGGGTAAATACACATAGACATTAGGCAGCACTTGAGAATTAGGTGTTCATCAGAGAGATGGCATAAGGGAAAAAAAAATATCCCTGTCTCTTTGGCTTGTTTTCAAATCAGGATCTGAGCCTAAGTGGAATAATGCAGTACAAACTGGCTGTAATATGCAGTTCATCTAGAAAATAGCTTACTTTGGGAGAGAGGAATGCTGGATGGCATTCAGCTTCTCAGATTCAGATTTAATCTTCCACTTCCCATTACAGTTTCTAGGTGGTGTAATTTTCAGTACTACAGATGACCCTTAGTTAGGTTGATTCTGGGTACAGTTTTATGCATTTTGCTGCATATGTTCCCTAAATGTCTTATGTGTTCTTCCCATTTTGGGTTATAAGCACAATTTAGAATAAATAGACAGTGTATTCTGGATAAGCCTCTGAAATGTACTAGGAGCTCC
>NW_015408810.1:0-2175 GCF_001527695.2 Protobothrops mucrosquamatus
TTCCTATCTCCTTCCTTCCTTCCTTCCTTCCTTCCTTCCTTCCTTCCTTCCTTCCTTCCTTCCTTCCTTCCTTTCTTTCTTTCTTTCTTTCTTTCTTTCTCCCTTTCTCCCTTTCTCCCTTCCTTCCTTCCTTCCTTCCTTCCTACCTTCTTCCTTCACCCCTCTGTATCTTTCTCCCTCATTTCCTATCTCCTTCCTTCCTTCCTTTCTCTCTCTCTCTCTCTCTCTCCCTTCCTTCCTTCACCCCCTCTCCCTCCCTTTCTTCCTCATTTCCTATCTCCTCCCTCCCTCCCTCCCTCCCTCCCTCTTTCTTTCTTTCTTTCTTTCTTTCTTTCTTTCTTTCTTTCTTTCTTTCTTTCTTTCTTTCTTTCTTTCTTTCTTTCTTTCTCTCTCCCTCTCTCCTTCTTTCTTTTCTTTCTTTCTTTCTTTCTTTCTTCCTCTCTTTCCCCCCCTAGTGGAAAAATGCATGAGCTCCATGCAAGCCGGCACTCAGATGATCAAACTCCGAGGCAGCTCCAAAGGCCTCGTTCGATTCTACTACCTGGACGAACACAAGTCGTGCATTCGCTGGAGGCCCTCGCGGAAAAACGAAAAAGCGAAAAGTAAGTGAAAGGCTTCCGTCGGCCGGTCCGCGACGACAATGTCACAGGTCAGAATGATGATGGGACGCGTCTCCTCCGGTGTTTTGTGTTAGGCAGTAGCCAACCAGGTGCTTCTAGTAGTAGAGAGTCTCCCTTCCGTGTTGTTACTCAGTGGCTACCATTGATTGTTAAATTCCTGCACAAGCAGTCCTTGACTTACAGCCACAAGTGACCCTCAGATTTCTCTTGCTAAGCAAGACAGGTGTTAAGTTGAATTTTTCCCCGTTTTGCGACCTTCCGGGCCGCATTTGTTAAATGAATCACGACAGTTGTTGTGAAAGGAATCTGCCTTTGCTCAGAGGAATAAAATACAGAACAACAGAGCTGGAAGGGACCTTGGAGGTCTTCTAGTCCATCCCTCCCCTTGCTCAGGCAGGAAAAACCGTCCCATGTCAGACCAACAGCCATCCAGTCTCTTCTTTAAAAAAAAGGCGAAGAAGCACTGCGTTCTAATTCTGCCATTTTTCTCCCCCTCCCTCCTCTCCTGCAGTCTCCATAGATTCCATCCAGGAAGTGTGCGAAGGGAAGCGGTCGGAGATCTTCCAGCGCTACGCCGACGGCAGCTTCGACCCCAACTGCTGCTTCACCATCTACTATGGAGACCACATGGAGTCCCTGGACTTGGTGTCCTCCAACGGGGAGGAAGCGCGGATGTGGATCACCGGCCTCAAGTACCTCATCGCCGGGATAAGCGATGAAGACAGCCTTTCCAAAAGGCAGCGGACGAGAGACCAGTATCCTTTGGGGCTGAGGGGAACCCAGGGCTCGTAGGACTAGATGACCTCCAAGGTCCCTTCCAACTTTATTATTAATGCCATCGGTGTGTGTGTGTGCGCGCGCGCGAAGGCCCTTCCTTTTCGCTTATCTTCCAGAGCTTCCTCTTCGGGCCCAGAGGTCCTTTCGTATCTGAAAAAAAAGAAAAAAGAAAGGGGAAAAGATAATGTAAGGAACAAGGGAAAAAAGAAGGAAAAAAAAGACACTGACTTCCGACTTTTTTTTTTTAGCACAATACAAGATAGGAATCACTCCAGCCACAACTTTTTGCTTTTACACATTCGTATATAATAGCATATGCTGATTTTTCTGCCTCTGTTGACCCTTCCTCCTCCTCCTCCTCCTCCTCCTCCTCCTCCTCTTCACACCCCCCACTTCCTTCTAGAACTGATGATGTTACCTAATTGGGTCATGAAACATCTGCAAGAAAACAAGCAAGCTCAGAGAGCACCAAGTACCCCACAGTTGTTGTTGTCGTCGTCGTCGTCGTCGTCGTCGTCGTCGTCGTCCTCCTCCTCCTCCTCCTCCTCCTCCTCCTCCTCCTCCTCCTCCTCCTTTCCCGAGCCGTCCTTTCCTTAACTCCTGCCAAAGGTGGTTGAAGCAAACCTTTGACGAGGCGGATAAAAACGGCGATGGCAGCCTGAGCATTAACGAAGTCCTCCAGCTGATGCACAAGCTGAACGTCAACCTCCCCCGTCAGAAAGTGAAACAGATGTTCAAGGTAAGAGGCTCCATCGTGCACCAGGGCGCCTAATGAAGG
>NW_015408811.1:0-2175 GCF_001527695.2 Protobothrops mucrosquamatus
CTCGTCCCTCCCCGCCCGATATTAACCGAAGCAAGAAGAGCGAAGCAGAGTATGTACTCCCAACTTCTCAATCCGGATCTCCACTTGGTCCATTCTTAAAACCAATTATCAATTCAAACTTTGAATCGATGCGCTGCGGTTTACCTGAGGGGATACAGGTCTTCAGCCTAAAAAGGAGACACGGCATCTTGTTTCACACACACACACACACACACACACCCTGTTCTAGAGCCTGACCCAAGTTTGAATTTTAAAGGCAGTCGGGTTCATAAAACCCCCCCGGACAAACAAGCAATATATAAGTGGTTTGGTTTATAACGTGTGGGTGAGACCACGAGGCGTGATGCTTCAGAAATTATCTTCCATCACAACGAGTAGGGTAGAACCCAGTCAATGTTGGTTTATCCATAAGACATGATTAGGCCGTGGCTCAGCGTGATCAGTGAGCCTCGCTAGCCACTTGAAGCAAGCAGAAAAGGCACTTGGCTCAGTCGCCAATTTTCCTAGTTGTTACTTAAAATCAACGTGTGATATATCCCTAATAATGGTTATTTTCCCCCCGCTCAATTATCTCCGATTCTTGCAGACTAGTCTGGTCAAGTCCCTGCGGTTTTCTTGGGAAGGGTTTCCAAAATCACTAATTTTGAAACACTAATATTTTTTTATTACGTTGATACGCCGCCGGACTCCCAACCATCCCTAGAGACTTACTAGTTTAAGGGGTGAATTCCCAATTCCGAATTTGGAAAATCAACCGAGTTGCCATTCACGGCGTGCCAACCCAGTCAGGGGTAGCGATGGAAAAGAATCAGAGGGATCCATTCCCATCTTAATCAGGAGAGAATGGGAGACTTTTAAGACACCCCTTCTCGCCCCCCCCCCTCCCAATATTTAACAGGAGCAACAGGTAACATGGCCGGCGGCAGGTAAAGACGAGATGCTTGGCTGTAAAATCCAAGACCAGGAGACAAAAGGGGGAGATGGGACTTCTGAAAACCTGCAAACAATTTATAAGGCACGGTTGGTTTCTTTGAATCGGGCGCTACGGTTGCACGACTCCGCCTTCCGGTCCCTGGGGGGCCGATTAGCCAAGCCAACTTCAGACACCCTTCCCACCCCCGTTAGCCACTTTCGTCCGTGAGATGAACGGCATCTTCATTATTAAAAAAAAAAAAAAAAAAAAAGATTCGTCTTCCAATTGAGGGTTTCGCGAGCGTGTGAACGCGCAGGTGCGCGTGCCAACCACCCCCCCCCTCTACCTGCTTTTGTTAAATGAGGGCAGAGATTTAAAAAAAAAGTGGTCGGGATCCAGGTGCCCTACTCAAGCATTACCCAGAGGGGCTGGGGGGGGGGGCGGAAGGGATGGGGGCCGCATCGGTGCACTGCCTCCGTGCGCGGCCGAAAGTTAACAAAACATTTAACATCCTCTTCTTTTTTTTGCATCAGCCTCCATTCTGATGGCTCTTTCGGGGAAATGGGCTCAGGATTCAACGGTCCCTGCTAACTTACTTGGGAGTAAGCCCTACCGGATTTAGCGAGACGTGAAAGGAGTAAAAACTCCGTCCAGTCGAAAACCCACGGCGTTTTACTCTTAAGCAAAAAAAAAAAAAGGGGGGGGGACGTGTCCAGAGACAAACCTTACTTAGCAAGATTTACTCCCGAGTAGAGGATTTACCTAGAATCTGGACTTAAATTAGGACTTAACTAGGTAGCTAGCAGTGAAGGAGATGGACGGCTATCCGAGAGAGATAGCCCCGATGGTCTAGGTGAAGATGCATTCGTATTTAAGGGGCAGCGTTATCTCTATGGCAAAGTTTAATCCTCCTTTATTACCTTCGATTAAAGTTAACAGTAATGACACCAATCTTCACATTAAGAGATAACAAAAAAAGCGGATACAATAAGGGAAGAGTACTTAATCCGTCGGGGGGGGGGGGAGAAAAAAAAGGACGCTACTTTAAGCAACGTATTGACCGCCCCCCCCTCCCCTCCCCTCCCCGGCAAAGAGTTCGCGGTCGAATTTTCGCGTCCCAAAAAACTTTCCAGCAAACCCAGGGACCCCGATAGAGGAGCTGTGGATTGTATCGTATGCAAATACGCAAGCTGACGTAAGAGATCATGTGGGTTTTGGTGTAGATCGCCGCCACCGATCGGAGAGGTTTTTTTTTTTTTAAT
>NW_015408812.1:0-2175 GCF_001527695.2 Protobothrops mucrosquamatus
GGGCAGCAGTCTTCTAGTATCTCAGGGGCTGCCCCAAAGAAGAGGGAGTCAAGCTATTCTCCAAAGCGCCTGAAGGCAGGACAAGAAGCAACAGATGGAAACTAATCAAAGAGAGAAGCAACCTAGAACTAAGGAGAAACTTCCTGACAGTGAGAACAATTAACCAGTGGAACAACCTGCCTCCAGAAGTGGTGAATGCTCCAACACTGGAAGTTTTTAAGAAGAGACTGGACAGCCATTGGTCTGAAATGTATAGGGTTTCCTGCCTGAGCAGGGGGTTGGACTAGATGACCTCCAAGGTCCCTTCCCTGTTATTCTGTTATCCTTCCTTCCTTCCTTCCTTCCTTCCTCCTTTCCTCCCTCCCTCCCTCCCTCCTTTCTCCAACACTGGAAGTCTTTAAGAAGAGACTGGACAGCCATTGGTCTGAAATGGTATAGGATTTCCTGCCTGAGCAGGGGGTTGGACTAGATGACCTCCAAGGTCCCTTCCAACTTTATTATTATTATTATTATTATTATTATTATTATTATTATTATTATTATTATTATTATTACTACTACTACTACTACTACTACTACTACTATTATTATTATTATTATTATTATTATTATTATTATTATTATTATTATCAGTGCTAGGAGAGAGTGGGGTTTGCAGAGAGGAAAAGGAGGAGGAGGAGGAGGAGGAGGAGATGAAGGCGAAAGATAGGATTTCCTGCCTGAGCAGCTGGTTGGACTAGAAGACCAGTAAGTTCCCTTCCAACTCTATTATTCTGTTATTCTGAGAAGGAGATGAAAGAGAAGGAAGGAAGGAAGAAAGGAAGGAAGGAAGGAAGGAATGGAAGGGAGAAGAAGGAGGAGCTATGCTAATGAGATCCAGATTCACAGATTCTATCTAAAATTGAGCCCCTCTAGACTAGATGAAACACGGGACTCGCACGATGGACTTCCTGGCAAGTTACAATCATTGTAACCTAAAAGATTCCAGCGGCAATAAGCGGTCCTGAGGACCCCACAGACTCGTTGGGAAGCAAACGCCTGTCTGCATGCTCCGTGGATTTGATTTCTGAAGACAGCAGACCTTTGCAGAAAACACCTTGTCCATCTGCGAGCGTGTTTGTGCGTGTTGTGTTTCTCCGCCCGCCTCTACGCCAGAGACTAAAGACACAATTTATGTTAGCATCTCTGGAAGGTGAGGCATTTATTTCAAGATGGAATCCCATTTGACCACCCGGAGAAACTATACTTTCTGTCAATCTGAGATGATAACAGATGATCACAGTTTTCAAACACATAAGTGCCCGTTATAAAGATGACAGATCAATTCGTCCCTGTGGTTGTCGGTGGGGGGGGGGTTGAAAAAAATAAAAATAAAAAATAAAAAAGGAAGGAAGAAAGAAAGAGATTTACTTTTCTGCTGAACGTGTTCTGCCAAAGGGTTTGTGGAAAACTTCCCAATTGCGTAATCCAGGGATCTGCAACTTGGCAAGTGGAAGACCCGTGGACCTCAACTCCCAGAATCCCCCAGCCTGAGAATTCTGGGTATTCTGGGAGCTGAAGTCCAGAAATCTTCAAGTTGCCAAGTTTGCAGATCCCTGGATTAAGAGATTGGGCCAAAAAGCAGATGGTTGACAGTCAAAAGCAGAAGATATATAGATAAGTAGATAGGTAAATAATAATAATAATAATAATAATAATAATAATAATAATAATAATAATATAATGACAATGAATCATGCCCTTCATCCACGCAGTGACATTGACAGACTCTATCTACCAAGGCAAATAGGTGGGCGTGGAATGCTGCAAGTACATCAGATGGTTGAAGAAGAAAAAATGGCTTTGGAAGAATATCTGAAGGACAACGATGAAGATGCACTGAAATTAGTATATCAGGAAGGCTTACTGACTACTGGAGAGACCAAACTGGCCTATAAGAAAGACCAAATGAAGAACAGAATAGAGGCATGGGAAGGCAAAGCACTACATGGCCAGTACATTAAAAAAAATAGCTGGGAAAGCAGATAATAACAAGACCTGGCAATGGCTAAGAGCAGGAAAATTGAAGAAAGAGACCGAGGGACTAATTCTGGCTGCACAAGACCAAGCCTTAAGGACAAATGCATACAAAGTCAAAATTGAGAAGACAGCAACAGACAGTAAGTGCCGCCTATG
>NW_015408813.1:0-2175 GCF_001527695.2 Protobothrops mucrosquamatus
ATATGCTGACTCTGTAAACTGCTTAGGGTGCTGTAAAGCACTATATAAGGAACGGTTGCTGGAATTGGGTATGTCTAGTTTAACAAAGAGAAGGACGAGGGGGGACATGATAGCAGTGTTCCAATATCTCAGGGGCTGCCACAAAGAAGAGGGAGTCAAGCTATTTTCCAAAGCGCCTGAAGGCAGGACAAGGAGCAACGGGTGGAAGCTAAGCAAAGAGAGAAGCAACCTAGAACTAAGGAGAAACTTCCTGACAGTTAGAACAATTAACCAGTGGAACAATCTGCCTCCAGAAGCAGTGAATGCACCAACACTGGAAGTTTTTAAGAAGAAACTGGACAGCCATTTGTCCAAAATGGTATAGGGTTTCCTGCCTGAGCAGGGGGTTGGATTAGATGACCTCCAAGGTCCCTTCCAACTTTATCATCATTATTATTATTATTATAAGAGCCCTGGTGGCACAGTGGTTAGAATGCAGTACTGCAGGCTACTTCTGCTGATTGCCGGCTGACAGCAATTTGGCAGTTTGAATCTCACCGGGCTAAAGGTTGACTCAGCCGTCCATCCTTCCAAGGTTGGTAAAATGAGGACCCAGATTATTGGAGGCAATATGTTGACTCTGTAAACTGCTTAGAGAGAGCTGTAAAGCACTGTGAAGCAGTATACACAGTAAGTCTAAGTGCTATTGCTATAAGTCTAAGTGCTATTGTTATTGTCAGACTTTAAAATAATTTGGTACTTTTGAAACAAATCCTCAGAGATCTGAGGAATGAAGGAAGGAAGGAAGTAAGGGAGGGAGAGAGGGAGAGAGGGAAGGAAGGAAAGAAGGAGGGAAGGAAGGAAGAAAGGGCTAAGGATCAAACAAGTTCCTTTACTGCACTGTATTCTATTCTTCTTTAAATGTTGTTTAACTACATAAAGAAATGTTATCTGGTAAGCTAGGATACATTAGAAAATACTGTGTAGCAGCAAGATTTAACCTAGACGATGTATTTTTAGAATATAAAATGAACATACAGCACAGATTTTGTATGCTTAATAAAAGGCAAAGTGAGGAACTATGCAGAGAAACTTAACATAATAATAATTATGAAAACAGAAGTGGTAAGATAAAGATTCATATTGTCCCCTTAATTGTCTAACTTATTTTTGAAATTATAAGACTGGCAGGATTGGACATGATGACAGTATAGATCAGACTTGGAAGCTGATTTTAATGAAATGGAAGCAGCAAGCAGTCCACCAACTGAAAAACTGCACCACATTTTTTTTCCTGAACAAATTTCTTATATTTGTAATGGAATAATAGACCTAATAATGGACTTATTCTTTTATAAACTGCAAAGAGCCACAATATTAATTTTTCAAATATGACTTGTTGACAACTGTTAGACCATTATCTATGTCAATATTGGAAATTGCCTTACTATGAAGAATTCTATGGTAGCCTAAGGAGTAACAACCTTATTATAAAATAAACTTTCTCATGATTAGTAGCATTTCCTCAGGGGCAATGAACAATTAGACACTGCCAAAGTCCTAAATGAGAGCAAAACTTAGAACAAGCTTTTCTGAAGCATTTGTACTAATTTTTAACCAAAACTTCTTTCTTTCTTTCTTTCTTTCTTTCTTTCTTTCTTTCTTTCTTTCTTTTTCTTTCTTTCTTTCTTTCTTTCTTTCTTTCTTTCTTTCTTTCTTTCTTTCTTTTTCTTTCTTTCTTTCTTCCTTCCTTCCTTCCTTCCTTCCTTCCTTCCTTCCTTCCTTCCTTCCTTCCTTCCTTCCTTCCTTCATTTCTGCCGGCCTGCTGACCTGCCTGCCTGCCTAATTTTTTAAAACTTCATTTAGGCCATTTGTTGATAGCTTTGTTTATATGAACAAGATGAAGTCTGTCTTTCTTTAAGAAACGTAACTCCACATTCCTTTGTTTCTCATAAATACTTAGGGTGATTATTTAAACATTTTGTCAGAGAGGGCAAAAAAAAAAAAAGGTTTCCTTACGTATACATGTCTTCAACCATTGCCAGGGGATTCTCAGTGAAGAATAATGGATCGAATTTTGGCATGAAGAGTTGAGAAAAGATTGCACCAATGATGAAGTCTCCGGGCTGATAATACTCATGTTGAATAGGAAGGGAATAATTCACACAACATGAATTAGGAAGAGCTTTCCCCTCA
>NW_015408814.1:0-2175 GCF_001527695.2 Protobothrops mucrosquamatus
CGCCCTCCTCCCAGCCGTCTCCAGAGCCGCGCCGAGGGGGAATGTTGGGTGCAGAGCCCTGGATGGCTCCGATGGAGGAAAGTTGGCTCTGAATAAAGCACCCTGGCTGAATTTTTCTGGAGCAGGAGGAGAGCAGATGCCTCGGCGGGGTTTCCACTAGAGAAGAGAGGCACAACACAAGAGACACGCCCACGCGCGCCGGCTCCCAAACCTCTGAAACAGTTTCTTATAAGATTAGCCTTCCATGTTCCCCCAGCTGAAAGGCCTGGCTCTCCTCAGAGTTGGCTGACATTGGCTGGAAGCTCTTGCCTGTTGGCAGGGGTTATCTTACCCAGCTGGCCACCTCATGGAGGCCAAATGGGCAGCTCTGGGCACCTGGAGAAACAGGAGACTTGGGACAGTCAAGCTGTCCAGGATAGTCCCAGACTCTGGACATCTCCCAGCCAGTCTCTTGCCTGTGATCCCCCTCTGGGAGGCTACCTCAGACCCAGGATGGCAACAGCCCTGGGCTCATGGGAGGGGGGAAGAGGGGAGTGGACAAAGGAGTGCATTCGGCACCCCAGAGGGCCCCCCCAATTAGAGACGGGAAGAGCTGACCAGTGCTCTGTAGCTCTTTGAAGAAAGCTGGCAGCTCCTGAATTCCTGGCAGAGAGGGAGCAGCACCCAGGTCACCTTCTGAGCATTGGGTGCCTGGGCTCCAGATGGATGGTGGTGCCCGGCCTCACCAGAACAAGCAAATTGAGCAAAGGAGGGTTGTCGAACCAAACATCTGGCAGCCATCATATGCCAAGCCCCAAGTAGGACTTTGCTGTTGCAGCGCAGAAGGACTTCCACAGCTTTCAGCAAAAGAAGCCTGCATCTCCCACCCCTGGATCGGGCCCCTTCCGGTCCTGCCCTGCAGGCATTGGGATCAAACAGCTCCATTTGAGCAAAGTAGCCTTTCCTACATCCTCCGGGTATGACAAAGAAGGTATGGATTGGAAGGTCTTGGAGACCATCTCTAGTCCAACCCGCTGCCCAGCGCAGGAGTCTACTTCTGAGTAATCCCTCCTCTTCAACCTCTCCCAGGACAGAGCATCCCTTGGCTCCTGACCTAGGGAGTGTGCTGGTCAGAGTAAATAGCTATTTTAGGAATTAAGAACTGTCCCCTTAAGGCAGGGGTGTCAAACTCAATTTCATTGAGGGCCGCATCAGCATTGCGGTTGCCCTGGGGGTGTGTGGCCAGGGGGGGTGTGGCCTACTGGGTGGGCGTGGATGGAGTGGGTGTGGCCTACTGGGTGGGCATGGCCAACTCTACATCGTTCCCATCAAGGGTGCCTGTGGGGGCCTGGGCAGGAGTGGGACAGATCTGAGGGTCTCTGACAGAAGGGGGTGGGACCAGAGCAAGCGCCAAGGCATGGTGCATTTCTTCATTCCTCACAAGGGATGACACCTCCCAGCATGCACCCAGCATGCACCCAGGGGGCGGGGTTGACGCGGCAGGGGCTGGTTCCTCGCTGTTTCCGGACGGCCTTGTGGAGCTAAGACTGAATGTGTTTCAGCATAGATGGCCACCACAAAATTGTACATTGGCTCCCGGCCGGCCTGGGCCAGGGCCAAGGCAGCGGGGGCCGTTCCCTCACTGTTTCCAGGATGGCTTCGAGGGCCACATGAAACCACTTCGCAGGCCGCATCCAGCCCCAGGGCCTTATGTTTGACATGTCTGCCTTAAGGGATAGCCTTTTGGGTAATGTAGTTTAAGTTACCTGGTCATATCTGTGTTTCGGATTGGCCACTGGGAGGGACTTTTGATTGGCTACCGGGGATTACTGGCTCCGTGCAGACCAGCGGGGGGGTTGGGTTATGAAGTCCAGCCATGGGAGTTGTTTGCTCCTTTAACATGGAAGAGACTACCTCTTTTCACCTGCGTGTTGGGTTCAGATTATGAAATGTGCTTCAGAGGAATCTCTCCATTAACTGTGAGTTAATGTTTAGAGCAGGCATGTCCAAAGTCCGGCCCGCGGGCCATTTGCGGCCCGCGGCCCGGTTTAATCCGGCCCTCGAACAGCCCTCCCTGCGCTATGTAAATGCGGCCCTCCCACGGCCCTCCGGCAAGTCCCATGAGAGAGAGAGAGACAGAGACAGAGGCACTTGCACTTGCACTTCTGTCTCTCTCTCTCTCTCATGGGACTTGCC
>NW_015408815.1:0-2175 GCF_001527695.2 Protobothrops mucrosquamatus
CACTTAATATTTCTGTCTTCCTAGACACTGGATCAGCAGCTCAAGATGATGTTTCCTGAACTGTGTTTTCATAATTTATTTAATGTCACTGCCTGAATCATTGACCAGAGAAATGCAACCTGGTACTACGCCCTTCAGAGTGAAACAATTTGCTTTTGCTGTCTTTATTATTACAGATATATATATTCAGGAGTACCAAAGAAATAAAATGCATATTTTCTAAAAACTGGCTTTCTGCCACTTAAAAGGCATAGAATATATTAAAACAGATCAAATATCATCAACAATTCAAGTGAAAGGGAAAAAAATATTGGATGCAATATTTTACAACATAGGCCAGGCAGAAACAGGACATGGAGAAGTCATTAAAAATTTAGTGCTCTTCTATATCTCTCCTTTCCTTGGTTGTTGTTGCTGTTGTTGTTGTTAGTTGCAAAGTCGTGTCCGACCCATTGCAACCCCATGGACAACATTCCTCCAGGCCTTCCTGTCCTCTACTATCTTCTGGAGTCCATTTAAGCTCACGCCTACTGCTTCAGTGACTCCATCCAGCCACCTCATTCTCTGTCGTCCCCTTCTTCTAGTGCCCTCAATCTTTCCCAGCATTAGGCTCTTCTCCAGTGAGTCCTTCCCTCTCATTAGGTGGCCAAAGTATTTGAGTTTCAACTTCAAAATCTGGCCTTCTAAAGAGCAGTCATGGTTAATCTCCTCTAGGACTGACCGGTTTGATCGCCCTGCAGTCCAGGGGACTCGCAGGAGTCTTCTCCAGCACCATAGTTCAAAGGCCTCAATTCTTTTGCGCGCAACCTTTCTTATGGCCCAACTTTCACAACTGGGAAAGTTGCAACTGGGAAAACCATACCATTGACTATACGCACTTTTGTTGGTAGGGTGACGTCTCTGCTTTTTAGTGTGCTGTCTAGATTTGCCATAGCTTTCCTCCCCAGGAGCAAGCGTCTTTTAATTTATTGGCTGCAGTCCCCATCTACGGTGATCTTGGAGCCCAGGAAAATAAAATCTGTCACTACCTCCATTTCTTCCCCATCTATTTGCCAGGAATTGAGAGGGCCGGATGCCATGATCTTGGTTTTCTTAATGTTGAATTTCAAGCCAACCTTTGCACTCTCCTTCTTCACCTGCATCAAGAGGCTCTTTAGTTCCTCTTCACTTTCTGCCATTAGAGTGGTATCATCTGCATATCTTAGGTTGTTTATATTTCTCCCAGCAATCTTAATTCTAACTTTTGATTCATCTAGCCCTGCCTTTCTCATGATGTGCTCTGCATATAAATTAAATAGGCAGGGCGACAGTATACAGCCTTGACGGACTCCTTTCCCAATTTTGAACCAATCAGTGGTTCCGTGTCCAGTTCTCACTGTTGCTTCTTGACCCGCATATAGGTTTCTCAAGAGACAAATAAGATGGTCTGATACTCCCATCTCTTTAAGAACTTGCCACAATTTGTTGTGATCCACACAATCAAAGGCTTTAGCATAGTCAATGAAGCAGAAGTAGATGTTTTTCTAGAACTCCCTAGCTTTCTCTATGATCCAGCGTATGTTGGCAATTTGATCTCTAGATCCTCTGCCTCCTCGAAATCTTGCCTGTAGTTCTGGAAGTTCTCGATCCACATACTACTGGAGTCTAGCTTGTAGGATTTTAAGCATAACTTTACTAGCATGTGAAATGAGTGCAATGGTGCGATAGTTTGAACATTCTTTGGCATTGCCTTTCTTTAGAATTGGAATGTAAACTGATCTTTTCCAATCCTGTGGCCCCTGTTGAGTTTTCCAAATTTGCTGGCAAATTGAGTGTAGCACTTTTACTGCATCGTTTTTTAAGATTTTGAATAGCTCAGCTGGAATACTGTCACCTCCACTAGCTTTGTTGTTGCTCAGATATCCTAAGGCCCATTTCACTTCACATTCTAGGATGTCTGGCTCGAGGTCAGTAACCACCCCATTGTGGTTATCAGGGATGCTAAGCTCATTCTTGTATAGTTCTTCTGTGTAATTTTACCACCTCTTCTTAATCTCTTCTGCCTCTGTTAGGTCCCTGCCATTTTGGTCCTTTATCATGCCCATCTTTGCATGAAACGTTCCCTTCATATCTCCAATTTTCTTGAAGAGATCTCTGGTCCTCCCTATTCTATTGTTTTCTTCTATTTCTTTGCAC
>NW_015408816.1:0-2175 GCF_001527695.2 Protobothrops mucrosquamatus
ACTCACTATTTCATGTGCATTGGTTGACAGTTTTTACAGATGCAGTCTATACTTTCTTCTTTGTACTTTTAATCAGGGCTTTTTTTCTCATAGAACGCCCAGAATGGGGTTCCGGCACCTTTTTTGGATGGAACCATGTAGGTTAGGCAAGGTGGGTTGTATGACGTGTGTGAGTTCTGGCACCTTTTTTTTTTTTTTTAGAAAAAAAGCACTGCTTTTAATCCTTTAGTTTTGGTCCTGCCCTCTGGAGCAATAGGAAATCCATAAAAGTCTTCCTATATTCGAAGACCACTGTCATTCTTCCCCTAAGTTATAATGGTTGGGTTCAAAACTATCGTTTTGTTAGTCTTTCATTGTATTTGCTTTGATCTTTCATTGTTGTTTTTGAACAGTGGTGCACAGAGCTGGGGTCTGAACAGGGCAGAGTAGGGTAAAACAATTACTCTCTGTGATCAGGACTCTATGCTCTTATGAATGTCCCCCCAAGATATCAATGATCTTTTTAGCAGCTATATCTCACTATTACCTTATGTTTAACTTGTGGCCAAGAAGGACTTCAAGATCCCTTTCACATATGCTTCTGCCAAGTCAGGCCTCCCTGATGCCTTACAATGTTGCGCCTAGTACCTTACAGTTTTTCCTATCCATATGCAGCACTTTATATTTCTTCCAGTTAAATTCCATTCAATTATTCAATCCTCCTGTGTAGATTTTTCTAAAACCTCTTTTTTTCATTTAAATATTAGCCACCCCTCCCAATTTAGTGCTATTTGCAGACTTTGTAAATGTCACTTCAACTCCCACATCAAAGACATTAATGAAAATGTTGAATATACAGGGTCAGAAGAGAGCCCTGCGACACTCCACTCAATACTGAAGTAGAGCTACAGTATTAATGGGGAATTTTTGGTGCAGCCATTCTGTTCATTGTAAATTCCATCCAACAGCAGTATCACCTAGCCCATATTTTATCATTTTTGTTAAGAAGAATATTACAAGGCAAATTGTCAAAGGTTTTGCTGTGGTCTACAAACACTATGTCTATGACATTTCTCAAAGCTAGTAATTTTCTGAAAGGAGATATAGCATACTTTTTCTGCAACAATTTCGTGCTGACTTCTATTAATTGTAGAACATCTATTCAAGTGTTCACAATCATGCCTCTTGATAGTCTGATAATAACCTTGCCCAGTATAGATATCAAACTGGCATACTTATAAAGTTAGTATTGGGAAGATAGCAACAGACAGAAAATGCCATCTCTGCAAAGAAGCTGAAGAAAACAGTGGACCACATAATTAGCTGCTGCAAGAAGATTGCACAAACTGACTACAAATAATGACACAATAACATAACAGCAATGGTGCATTGGAATATCTGCAAGAAATACCATTTGTCTGCAAGCAAGAATTGGTGGGATCACAAAATAGATAAAATAATAGAATATGAAAAAGCTAAAACGCTCTGAGACTTGAGAATTCAAACCAACAAACACCTCCCACATAATATCCCATATTTAACAATGGTCAATAAAAAAGATAAAAAAAGTCTGGGTAGTGGAGATAGCAAAATAGAAGAGAAAGAACTCCTGCAAAAGAAAGTTGCAAAATACTGTACAAAGACCTGCAAATAGAATGACTGTGGCAAAAAAAACCCACAAAAAAACAAAGATAGTATGAATAGTAATAGGTGCTTTGGGTGCAATTCCCAAATAATTGGAGCACCATTTAAACACCATTGGCATTGACAAATTCACCATCAGTTAATTGCAAAAGGTAGCTTTCTTTGGAACAGCTTACATCCTGTGGCAATACCTTTAATATAATCAAACATCAATATCTGCCACCCCCAGTTCTTCGGAAGGGATTCAATGGGTAGATAAAAATACCCAATTCAGTCTAAGTATATCGTTGACTATGGCAACAGATCATCATCATCATCATCATTTGTTCTACATTCTTCTGGGACCCCTCCTCCTGGAGTTCTCAAACATTATCAAAAGTAGTTCTGCCATCTCCTTCACTAATTGCTTCTGTACTGTTGAATGCAATCCATCTGGCCCAGGAAACTTCAATTCATTTAAATTATGTTTTCTCTTACTCTCACTTCTGGAATGATCTCATTAACTGGTTTTAGGCAGGTCATCAGGTTAGCTTTTGGTACCTGTGCATCACT
>NW_015408817.1:0-2175 GCF_001527695.2 Protobothrops mucrosquamatus
ATAATAATAATAATAATAATAATAAGAAGAAGAAGAAGAAGAAGAAGAAGAAGAAGAAGAAGAAGAAGAAGAAGAAGAAGAAGAAGAAGAAGAAGAAGAAGAAGAAGAAGAAGAAGAAGAAGAAGAAGAAGAAGAAGAAGAAGAAGAAGAAGAAGAAGAAGAAGAAGTTGGAAGGGACCTTGGAGGTCATCTAGTCCAACCCCCTTCTCAGGCAGGAAACCCTATACCATTTCAGACAAGTGGCTGTCCAGTCTCTTCTTAAAAACTTCCAGTGTTGGAGCATTCACCGCTTCTGGAGGCAGGTTGTTCCACTGGTTAATTGTTCTAACTGTCAGGAAGTTTCCCCTTAGTTCTAGGTTGCTTCTCTCCTTGATTAGTTTCCATCCATTGCTTCTTGTCCTGCCTTCAGGTGCTTTGGAGAATAGGTTGGCTTTATTATAACGTGGCATTAACCAGAACAATCCTCTTCTACATCTTCTCTGGGACAGCTTGCAGAAGATTTGGGACTACTTCCTTTTTAAATTAATCACAATACTTATCACTGCCCATTGGTTAAGGTTGTTATCAATCTGCTATTAGAAGCAGCATATTTGCACTATCCATAGCATAACTATACCAGTAGGAAGGTATTCCTACCACTGTGTCCTGCTTGTGGACTCTCCAAAATCCAGTGAAAGTGCAAGTAATTGAAAAAAAATAGTTGCTACTCAGATCTGGGATAAGAAGTGTTTTATTTTGAGGTCCACAAAAATAAACTGAAATACCTGTTCTACACAAGTGTGCTATAGCAAGGGAAGAAATAATTTGCATTCACCTTTATGAATGTTTTCAAATGAATTTTCTAATTTACAGGAAGGGGTAGATCTGGTTGTAAATCAAATCCAAAGAGTTTAGTAAGGAAGGCAAAGATATTTCAGTGTAACAGTTTCTGGGAATAACCAGCAATATAAACTGGACTCTATGAGACAGATTGCATCAGAAATCTATCTGTTAAGAGCTGCGCTGCATACTTCTGAATTCAGTACTGAACATTAATGGGCTGTTTTATAAACATTAGTGAGTATGATTCTGTACCGGTCAGCAGAGGTAAAAAGGAGCCAAATTTCCCCAACCCTAAGAAATGAATTGGATCTGTCTTGATGAATAGTGCAAATTGTAAATTTCCTCAAGAAGAGATTGTGCACTCTAGCATAATGGAATAAAGCTGACCATCACAGTATTGAAAAATTGCGGATAGCTATTCTGCAGTTAAATGCCTAATGTTTCAGATCTTTTTGTTCTACGTCTTATTATGCGATGCCTGTCGGCACAGGGCTGTAAGGAACTGTGTACAAGAAAAACAAAAATGAGCATCTCTGTGGGATTGCGATTGTGCTGGAACAGGTCCATGGGTGAATCAGTCGGGAGGGATGGAGAATATGCAAGCTGGCATCTGTATCAGTTTTAAGAACCAGATAGTAGTTCTAGAAATTGTGTACCAAGTTAGGAAATTGAACACTTGGGCATAGGCTTCTCATTACGATGATCTATACTCTATCACTATGCACCAATTATTTCTACACTCACAGAGAAGCTGGATGAAGACTTTGTTTTCACTGGAGAAGATAAGGTGAAAATGTGTCTGAATTGTTATTTTCAAGGATGGAAGATATAAGGCAAACAGCCATGAAGAGAGAGTAAAGAGATAGGAATAGTACCTCATACAAGAATCAGGAGAACCTCCATTGTCTTGCCAAAACATGTGATATTAACAGGAGGAATTCATAGAGTGGCATCACTTTATTTGATTTACAATATCTTACAATATTCATTTTGTCTTATAGAAGAATCAGGGAGCTGCAAAATTATAGAATCCCAGAGGAAGAACTTTAGAAGTTTTCTAGTCAACCTCATCCAATGGCAAAGGAACAATAGTCCCAGAACTGGAAGACCTCAAATGCATAGCCTGTCAACCTTGCCAGGATTCAGTTGAAGCCTGTTGCTCCCCATCTAGATCCCCACAACCTTCAGGCACTGGAATAAAACAGTTCCTCTATTTTCTTCTAAAGTTCACTAACATGGAATTTTGGGGAGGGAGGGTGAGAGAGAGAGAGAGAGAGAGAGAGAGAGAGAGAGAGAGAGAGAGAGAGAGAGAGAGAGAGAGAGAGAGAGAGAGAGAGAGAGAGAATAAACAGC
>NW_015408818.1:0-2175 GCF_001527695.2 Protobothrops mucrosquamatus
CCAGCAAGGCCTCTGAAGTGCCGAGGGTGTTGTCATAGTTGTCATAAATATTGTAGCCAAGTGTGAGATTATGCAGCAACTGGGGATTCTCCTTCATCAGTTCAATATTGCAAATCATGCGTAGTATTAATACATATCCATAGTATAAACTAGTGTAAAACCATGATCATGTTAATATTAGCATCATCAACAGCAACAGCAACAACAATACCTTTTCTCCATTTAATCATCTTTTTTCTCTACAAACGGGCTGAAACATAAGTCAATATTGATCCAAAACCAGAGGCAAATGATAGTCACCCATCACCCTTTAATAATGTTAATGTTGAGGATGGGGATAGTCCTCAAAAACGTTTAAGAAATCAGAAACATACAATTATTTTTAGCAGTACTAATATTCATACCCCAGAATAGTTCAGTCATTAAAGAAGAACCACCATTAAAGGAAGGAGATTTTTAATAAGTGACCAACAGAACCTGTTCTAAAAACAAGTCATCTTCTATTCCTTTAAAAATCAGACATTGCATATCAATCAGTTATAAAAATATGGAAATGGTTGGGCAGAGGAAATTAGAACCATTTCAATCATTACTTTCAACGAAAGTCAGTATTCCAGTCAGGAATTTAGGATTGAACAGAGAGAGGAAAATAATGTGGACTTCTCTCAGGCTTCATTTGCCTCATGTTTCTACTCTCAGAAAATAAGGCAAAAGAGAGAGGCTGTGTTAATCAAAAGGATTCAAAAAAATGATTAGATCCTGCAATATAAGAGCAAGTAAAACAAGAAAAAAAAAGAATGTTAGAACTGCAAATGGAGGGAATAAAACTCCATCTCATGACTTACAACCGAATCTGACTAGAAGGAGCCATGTTGAAAGGTAATGTTGCAGGTGCTATTTTTGATGCAGTGGTGACTATACCAATGAGACGATCTCCTGGCCTATAATAGCTCCATGGCTTTTCTCCATCCTGGTGGTCCAAATTCAGTGGGCACTTCATTCTCAGCTTCCCAGAGAGTGGCTGGGACAGCAGCAGCACCAGAAGCAGAAGCAGAATCAGGATGTCCATAATTCATGGGGCGGAATCAATCTCCTTCCTCTTTCTAAAAAAAGAATTAGAATTCAAAGCACTCTGACAGTGTGGAATATCCAGTGGCTTTCCTGATTCAGACAGAGAAGCCAAGATTCACCTGGAAGAGAGAGAAAACATATTCAAGAGCACAGCTCCTTTCTGTCCTGTAATGTGAGGCACAAAAAGCATAACCTGTGATATTTATCCTTTTCTGATGCAAGATCCCTTCCATGTTGCTTCAGTCTGATGTTTACATCAAAGGCAGTCACTGGAGACATAGGAGAAGAGGTCTCAGAGACAGGGATGGTGATGATTGCAGTGAGAAGGAGCTTCTGCTCTTGGGACCCTGAACTTCTTCCATGTAAGGAGGGGTAGCTGGAGAAAAGCACGTTAGAGAAAAGTCAGAGATAGAGCCCTTGGGGCAATTTTCTTTAGTGATATTTGTCATTCCTGTTAGGACATGTCCAGAAAGTCATGCAGGATGGAGATAGTTCAACAGGCAGGAAAGTGACTTCTGCTGTCCTTCAATGGGGTCTCTTGCCTCCAGAGGCTGCTTGGGAAGGTCACCCAGAGTCATGGAGTTTGGTGTCACTCTAGGTTGGTGACACTTAACTCTAGTGCTGCCTGTGCTTTATCTCCATGGAAGCACTCAGTATCCTTGAACCCAGCCTTATGTTAAGAGTTTGGGATTTTCTTTTCAATGAGATCTCCATGTATCAATCCAAATGTGGAGCTGATTTTATAATTCCTTGTAATTGAAGTGAAATTTCATTTGCCATCTATTCTAGAAACATCATTTTTTGCATGAGAGCTGGCTAAGAGGCAGGAAAGTGACAGCCTGGGAGAGCACCATTGGCACAGAGAGAGAAAATTGTAGATTGGGTTGAAGTTTTAGTTTCCTTGACTCTTTCTGTGTTGTCTTTCCATACTGATACAATGAGAGCCATTAAATTTTGATGTTTCTTGGTTTAAAAAAAACAATTGTGCTGTTAGGCCTGCAGTTGAGATGGTGATAGCGCCCGCAGTGCGGTGGATGGTGTGACCTCATTTCTTGCCACAACCACCCAGCAGTTGGTTTAGGGGGACCTGGTGGCAGTTCCTCT
>NW_015408819.1:0-2175 GCF_001527695.2 Protobothrops mucrosquamatus
TTCTTACTCACTTAACGCAGCTTTATTCCGTGTTCTTAACTTTCCATCTAACCTAAGTGTCATTGTGCCATTTTGTTCTGATTTTCGGCTTTGGCTGCGGCTGCAATCTTAAAAGAGACGCTTTCCTGTGCATAAACTTTGGGGAAGCCCGTGGAGAGATTTACTTCGGAAAGTTGTATAAAATGGCGCTATTTCTTCAATGGGTTGGAATAGGTTTTCAAAATCGGCGAAATCTTTGCTTTTAATTGTGACTCTGCTCAGGAGGTGTTCTCTTCTTGACCTGTGACTTTTTTGGGGGGAAGGGGGGGGGAGAATTCTGGGAAAGACAATTCGGTTTGCTCCTACTTGAAACCGCTTCGTCCTTTCGCAGCATTTCACCGCGGAGGATTCAGGCTCCGGCGGCTGACTGCAAATACGGGCGTGTAGCTTCTTGCACCAGCGCCTCCATAGGGGCGCCTTAAGAGGTCTGCAGCCCTGCGCAAAAGTCGTCGGATTCAGGTTCCGGTGTGGGGTTCGGTAAGCACGGGGTGCCCAGAGCGGATCGATGGGGCCACAGAGACGCCTAGCAACGCCCAACAAAGCTGATAGAATTTGCTCTGATAACAGGGATCTGGAATGGACGGCGCTCCCCTTCCTTCTCGGGGGGGGGGGGTTGGAAGGGCAGGCAAATCTGAGAGCTTAGAGGGACTTAATGCTAAGCAAACCTGCTTATTGGGATCTGCCTGCCTGCCTGTTTTTTAAACCTCAATCCATCCTGGCGCTTCGCCACGTTGCCGCCTTGTACATCTCGCCTCGTTATTAATTAGTAACCGTCTGTTTAAGAATGGTTTTCATTTATTTTTGTTATTTATGGGTAGGGTTGCCAGGTCTGCTTCCAAAAAATAGCGGACAAGCCGGGGGGGGGGAGTTAAGTAGTAAAAAAAAAAGTAGACTGTACAGCTTTAGATGACGTACCATTTCATCATAAAGCTTTTGAATAAAAAAAAAATGTCCACTATTTTGTGAAAAAAAAATAGTGAACATAATGTGAAAAAAAAGTGGACTGTCCACTCAAATAGTGGACACCTGGCAACCCTATTTATGGGGTGCCTCTCGGTTCCAAAGTCTTACGACACAACTTGCTATCATCATCATCATCATCATCATCATCATCTGTTTATAATCCGATCGTGCGGTCTGGGCTGATGGGGTTATCTCCCGCCAGATGAACGCGCGCCGAAGTCGACGGCGAACAACCGAGGTCCTCCCGGGGAGGGTATTGGGTGGCGGAGAACCGGACTTTCCTCGAAGCTCTTGGAACTCGCGCGCAGACTCTGCCGCTTCTCTCGAGGGCTGCGCTTAGATCCGGTCTGAAGGAATCTTTTCCCGAAATAAGGACCGAAGCCCATCGGAGCTGTTGGTGGGCAGCTTGTTCTCGCGGTGCTGCGCCTCAGGGGTAGGCAACCTTGGCTCTTTTATGACTCGTGGACTTCAACTCCCAGAATTCCTGAGCCAGCTGCGCTGGCTCAGGAATTCTGGGAGTTGAAGTCCACGAGTCATAAAAGAGCCAAGGTTGCCTACCTCTGGCCTAGTTGAAGTAGCCGGATGACTTTATCCTCGCTCTCTTAGAAACGATCCGGCGTTTGGGTTTTGCCCCTGATGCAGACGGGAAATCACACAGCGTGACGTGCTACCTAGCCTCTCCTCGGCCTCCGCTAGCCGGCGTATAATCTCGGCGAGCGAGGAAAACGTCCGGGCGTTCTGCCTGTAAAGCTTGGCGCCTTAATGATCCAAAGCTGGGTTTTATCCTAGATTATTATATAACCTTCCCGAACGCGATCGTCAAAGCGCTTATTGTTGAGCGTTTCAGAAAGATAACGTTAGTAGTCCAATCCCGAAGCGCGTTTACACGGGAGTAAGCAACTCCATCGAGATCTGCAACGTGGGCTCCCAAGAGGGGGCGCTTCCATTGTAAATAATAATAATAATAATAATGATAAAGTTGGAAGGGACCTTGAAGGTCATCTAGTCCAACCCCCTGCTCAGGCAGGAAACCCTATACCATTTCGGACAAATGGCTGTCCAGTCTCTTCTTAAAAACTTCCAGTGTTGGAGCATTCATCGCTTCTGGAGGCAGGTTGTTCCACTGGTTAATTGTTCTCACTGTCAGGAAGTTTCTCCTTAGTTCTAGGTTGC
>NW_015408820.1:11825-13075 GCF_001527695.2 Protobothrops mucrosquamatus
TATCTATCTATCTATCTATCTATCTATCTATCTATCTATCTATCTATCTATCTATCTATCATCTAGATCAGGGGTGTCAAACTGCTGGCCCGTGGGCCGGATGCATCATAGTGTTGTAGGAAAAGTCTTCATCATGGTTCAGTCCAAGCCGGGAATAAACAACATGGTGATTGCTTTAGAAAGAAGGTTGCATTGTTAAAGGAAAAGTCTTCATCATGGTTCAGTCCAAGCTGGGAATAAACAATATGGTGACTGCTTTAGAAAGAAGGTTGCAGTTTATTGAAGAGGAGAGCCAGACAGGAAGATGGTTCTGGAAGAAAAAAGAGAGAGCACATGTAGGGAGTTGGTTTTTATACCCTCTGGGGCTCTTGAGGTTGTTTCCTGTTCCTGTTTGAGGTTTTGTATTTCCTGTGTCATGTATTTTGACCTGAGTCTGAGTGTGCATCTCTGTGTTAATCCTATTATGTCCTGTCTTAGAGTTTGGGTGGGGTATGTAGATTTTAGGTGTCTTTGTCTTCTTAATCTTCTAGCTTCAACCTTCCTGGATTATTTACGCACTCCTTAGGATAGACTTCCGGACCGCTTCCCCTCGCCGCAGGGAGACGGAACTGCCTAGATGGTTCTGTCCCAGGCTCCTGATGGACCCAGAGAGGTTTCGGACGGAGCTTGGGCCATATCCCGAGGAGCTAGGTCACGACTCGGCGGAAGATCAGGCTGCGGCCTGGGATGTGGCCGCAGCCGCAGAACTGGACCGAGTCGTGCCGCTGCGGCCTCTGACCCGACGTAGATCTCAACTAGCTCCTTGGTTTACCGAGGAGCTGAGAGAGATGAAACGCCGGAAAAGACGCCTAGAGAGCAGTTGGAGGGCTACCCGAACCGAATCCGACCGAACACAGGCAAGGATGCATGTTAGATCCTACCTTGTGGCGATGAGGGTGGCGAGGTCTAATTACTACTCCACCCTCATTGCGTCATCAGATAACCGCCCGGCCTCCCTCTTCAGGGTGACCCGCTCCCTCCTTCAATTGAGAGGAGGGGGGGACCCCCTGGTGGGGAAGGCTGAGGAATTTGCACAATATCTGCATGACAAAGTCGCTCGGATCCGAGAGGGTTTGGACTCCGACTGGGTGGCCCCGGGGGAGGTGGCGGGAGCAGGTCTTGAGACTATTATATGGGAGGAATTTGACTCTGTGGCTCCCGAGGACGTGGACAGGATCCTGGGGAGACTGAATGCAACCACATGTTTATTG
>NW_015408821.1:0-2174 GCF_001527695.2 Protobothrops mucrosquamatus
TGGCTGGATAGTAGCAGCAGGCATAAACATCAGGAACAGGAACTTTACCAGTTCAAAAATACAAACCACATTATTTGGTTGTTTTAGAACAAAAACAAAGCTTATCTATATGAACCAAAAACAAAATCTGTAAAACCTAGAAATGGTTTATATTAATCTTGAAATGTAGTTATAGGCTTAGCAAATGCAAATCAATTCAGTGTAGAGTTCTAAGGAAGAGAATTGCCTCTGCCAGATCCTCTTTCATAGAGGCTCTTAAGTCAGACTTTATTATTTTTAGGGCTGAAAATAATCTTTCGACACTGACTTGGGTGGGTGGCATTGCAGTAACTATTCTGCAGGAGTCGGAGTCGGTGCATTGTTTGCCGACTCCGACTCCAGGTACCCAAAATTTCCTCTGACTCCAACTCCTCGACTCCGACTCCACAGCCCTGAGTGGTGATGGACAATCCAGAGACTGCATTCTTTATCACTGGTCATAGTGGCTTGGGCTGGTGAAAATTAGAGTTCAGTATCTAGAAATTTTATTTGTGATTTGAGGCAGAAGTTTTTAAATTTTATCGGGCAGTGGAACTTGTTAGTCTTTTTTAAAAAAAAACGTAGAACCCCTGATTAAAAGAGAAAGCTCTAGTGATAAAAAATTGGCTAATTTTGAATAAACTTTTTTTTCCTCTTAGTTTTTCACAGAATCCCATCAAGTTATCATAGAATCTTAGGGGACTGCAGAGCCTAGTTTGAAAATTTAGTGATTTCATGGTTTACTGTAACATTCAGTAACTGGTAATCAGAGAATGAAATGAAGATTTCAAAACAGGGAGGGGGAATTTCTGACCAACGAAGGTATAAATCTCTAATTAACAGCATCTTATTAATAGGGTTATAATTCAATACATGTCTGGGTGCTTGTTTCCCTTTTTTCTGTTTTGTTAATGTTATATCTAATACTGTGTGGCCTCAGTCTCCCTTAGAAAGGAATAAATTTTCTTATGTCCCAAAGCCTTTTATAATATTGCATGGTGTTCTACCACACTAGTTTTCTCTACCTAGAGTGTTTAGTTTTAGCTTTTGAGTGACTACACGGTTCCTTTGTTGGAGGGTATTATTCAATTTAGGTGAATATTGACTCATGACATTTTTCCTATAGAGCTAGTATCCAGATATTAGTGCGTTGCACTGGTTTTCTCCATTTCACCAAGTTCTGTAAAGCCTAATAAATACAAGTATGTGTTTTTAAAAAGTATTCCAACTTTCCACCTCGGTTTGTTGACTTGTAGCATTAGCACTGAAATACCAATACGGTATATATCTCTGCCATATATTTTCACACTGGACATATGTTTTAACTTAAACCATATTTTTCTTTAACAATGGCAGAAGAGTGCCTTGACAAAGTGTTCTGCTGCTTCCTTACAAAAGAAATTGGTTTAGTTAAAAAAATAAAAGACTTTTTAAAACGATAATAAGAGATTAGTTCAATTACAGCAAATAAGTGCAAGTGATGCAGATTATACACTCAAAACAGTGAGAAAGGTTTGGCAACAGTACTGTCTGAGTCATTGTTATACAAGCCAACCAGTGATCTTACATACTCTGAACTCCCTGGTGATCTACCAAACATTTTTGCAATGCCAGTGGTTAGAGTTAAGATCATTAAGAAGCTGGAAAAACAGAATGAAAGAGATATATTTTGTCTCCAGAGTAAGGAATTGAAGCAGTTTGTCCCTTGTATGCTACACTATGCCTACATTAAGGGTAAGGTCACAGGTTCATAAAGAAAAACTTTGAAGAACAAGGATATTATCAGCATAGACATTTTATAATGGTATAACTTTTTCATAGGTATTTATAGTCTCTCTTTTATAGAGATCAATTTAGACCAAAAAAAGAGTAGCTCCTTGATTATATGTTGCCCTTATCAGAAGCTCACAAAGTGCACACAGCTTGTTTTGTATTTTTTTGCTGCAAAAATAGTCACTGGCAATAAAGAGATGTACAGTAGAAAACGTACTTCGTACTGTCAATCTCTCAGGTTCAAAGGGAAGAGCGTTACACTTGCATGTTGCTCTCCTGGAAGTGGTATAATACCAGGATGCAGGCTATAGGATGATCCAACAGAGTTTTAATTGCAGGTAGTCCTGTAATGGTAATGATGGCCACAAAATTTCCATTGCTAA
>NW_015408822.1:0-2174 GCF_001527695.2 Protobothrops mucrosquamatus
TTATTATTATTATTATTATTATTATTATTATTATTATTATTATTATTATATTATATATTGTATTGTATTATATTATATTTATTATATTATTATATTATATTATATTATATTATATTATATTATATTATATTATATTATATTATATTATTATATTATATTATATTATATTATATTATATTATATTATATTATATTATATTATATTATTATATTATATTATATTATATTATATTATATTATATTATATTATATTTATTATATTATATTATATTATATTTTATATTATATTATATATTATATATTATATATTATATATTATATATTATATATTATATATTATATATTATATATTATATATTATATATTATATATTATATATTATATATTATATATTATATATTATATATTATATTATATTATATATTATATATTATATATTATTATATATTATATATTATATATTATATATTATATATTATTATATATTATATATTATATATTATATACTCTACTGTTCTAGTATAGGGGGTAGGGGACTATTCCTGGTAATTTGGGGAGGGGTCCTGCTCCTTCTCTGACGTTTCTGCTGGGTCTTCTCCAGGCATCCAAAAAAAAAGGGGAGAGCTGGAATGGAGGGCAGGGAGGGGACACCAGCTTCCAACCCCCCCCCCACACACACAACCCCCCAATCCCATCTCCCCCCTCCCCTTGGGACTTTGCCAGTGAGATTCCCAATTCTGGCCCTCCTGGAGGGGGGGGGGGTCAGGCTGTGCTGTCTCGGTGGGCGGGGCAAGAGAGGGGGGGCGTCCCTGCCTGGAGCCTCCAGTGGCAGCTTCCCAAGAGGATGGGGGGGGAGGAGGGAAGGGGAGGGTCTTGGGTCCAGGAAGGGCGAAAGAGGAAGTGGGAAGGCCTGTGCGTGTCTGGGTGTGGGTGCTGTTTGTGTGTGTGTATGTGTGGGTGTGTGTGGGCAAACATAAACTCCGGCAACTCCCCGCTGGCTTTCATCCACAGCCGAAAGGCAAACTCGGGAACGTTCCCGGGACCTTTCATTCTCAAAGGAAGGAAAGAAGTTAGGATTAGAATGGAATAGAGCGGGAAGGGGCCTCGGAGGTCATCCAGTCCAGCCCCCTGCTCGAGCAGGAGAATTTATAGCATCTCAGATAAGTGACTGTCCGGTCTCGGAGTCCTAGGGGGCGATCCCTGGACCCGGAGCCGGCCGTGGGTGCAGCAGCAGCCGCCCCCCAAAAAAGCGCACACACAAATCCTGGCTTGTGTAAACAGAGGCACAGGATCAAGATTAGGCCCGCTTTATAAAACACCCTAGCCGGGCCGCACCCGGAATACCCGCAGCCAATTTGGATCCCCACATCCCAAAAAAAGAGGTGGAGAGTTTGGGAAGAAAAACAATTCAGAGAAGAGCAACGAAGAGGATCCCAGGCCCGGAGACTCAAACGTAGGAAGACTTCGGGCTTAAAGAAAAGAAGAAATAGGGGAGACACGATAGCAGTGAATCCAGTATTTGGGGGGGCTGCCCCGAAGAAGAGGGGGTCGACTGATTCTCCAAAGCCCCAGAGGGCAGGACGAGAAACAACGGCGGGGAAACTGACCAAAGAGAGAAGCAACCTGGAATTAAGGAGAAACTTCCTGACAGTGAGGACAATCGACCGGTGGAACAGCTTGCCACCAGAAATCGTGGGGGTTCCATCACTGGAAGTTTGTAAGAAGAGACTAGAGGAGAATAATAATAATAATAATAATAGTAGTAGTAGTAGTAATAGTAGTAGTAATAGTAGTAGTAGTAATAGTAGTAGTAATAGTAGTAGTAGTAGTAATAGTAATAATAATCATAGTAGTAGTAATAGTAGTAGTAATAGTAATAATAGTAGTAGTAATAGTAATAATAGTAGTAGTAGTAATAGTAATAATAATAGTAGTAGTAGTAATAGTAGTAGTAGTAGTAGTAATAATAGTAATAGTAATAATAATAATAATAATAATAATAATAATAATAATAATAATAATAATAATAGTTGCAAGAGACCTTGGAGGTCATCTAGTCCAACCCCCTGCTCAGGCAGGAAACCCTATACCATTTTGGACATTCTATAGTACCATTATACCATAAACCCTATACCATTCAGGACGAACTTCCTGACACGGAGGACAATCGACCGG
>NW_015408823.1:0-2174 GCF_001527695.2 Protobothrops mucrosquamatus
TTCCAACAAGCGGGATTGGCCTAGGGAATTTTAGTGGGGTTTTTTAAGGGAAATTTTAATTATTAGGCCATTACAAATATTTCCTTTTAATCTGGTTTTAATTTGATATTTACTGTAATATTGGTTTTATAAGGCTGTCAGCCGCCCTGAGTCCGGTAAGGAGAAGGGCGGGATACAAATCAAATAAATAAATAAATAATAAATAAAGTCTAAACTCAATGGAGGATATACCATCAAAACAACACCTGGGCAATTCCAGTCATTAGATACACAGCTGAATAGTGGACTGGACTCAAGCAGAACTAAAAGCAATGGATAGGAAGGCCAGAAAAATAATGACAATGAATCATTCTCTTCATTCACGCAGCAACATTGACAGACTCTATCTACCAAGGCAAATAGATGGGTGTGGATTGTTGCAAGTACGTCAGATGGTTGAAGAAGAAAAAGGGCTTTGGAAGAATGTCTGAAGGACAATGAAGATGCCCTGAAGTTAGTATGCCAGAAAGGCTTACTGACTACTGGAGAGACGAAACTGGCCTACAAGAAAGACAAATGTAGAACAGAATGGAGGCATGGGAAGACAAAGCACTACATGGCCAGTACATTAACAAACTATCAGGGAAAGCAGATAATAACAAGACCCGGCAATGGCTAAGAGCAGGAAAGCTGAAGGAGGAGACCGAGGGACTAATTCTGGCTGCACAAGACCAAGCCTTAAGGACAAATGCATACAAAGCTAGAATTGAGAAGACAGGAACAGACAGTAAGTGCCGCCTATGCAAAGAAGCTGAAGAAACAGTGGACCACCTGGTAAGCTGCTGCAAGAAGATAGCCCACACTAACTACAAGCAGCGTCATGACAAAGTAGCAACAATGGTGCATCGGAAGATCTGCAAGAAATATCATTTGCCTGCAAGCAAGAACTGGTGAGACCATAAAATAGAGAAAGTCATAGAAAATGAAGAAGTTAAATCGCTCTGGGACTTTAGAATTCAAACAGGCAGGCACCTGCCCCATAACACCCTGGACTTAACAACTGTCGATAAGAAAGACAAAAAAAGTCTGGGCATGGCACTACTTGGAGACAACAGAGTAGAAGAGAAAGAACTGAAGAAGATAACAAAATACAAAGACTTACAAATAGAAATAGAACGACTGTGTCAAAGGCAAGCAAAGGTAGTACCAATAGTAATAGACACTTGGGTGCAATCCCAAAACAACTGGAGCACCATTTGAACACCACTGGCATTGACAAATTCACCATCAATCAATTACAAAAGGTGGCTTTACTGGGGACACTTTCCATCCTGCAATGATATCTGTAACACCATCTAACATCCATATCTGCCTATTCCAGGTCCTTAGTAAGGACTCGATAGGTAGACAAAAATGCCAAATCCAATCTGAACATATGGCTGACTGAGCTATTATTATTGTTAATTGTTATTGTTATTATTACCTACTACAATCTTAAGTAGATTCCACCTCCTAATAAAAAGTCAAAATCAGTTTTTTAAGCATTCAAAGAGCTTAGATAACTTTTTCAACCCTCATGCAAAATAAGATTGTTGTAAGATTCCCAACTAAAGAGAAACTAAGGCCACAAGAAATGCTTTGCTCTGAAATACAGTTTTACTTATGAAAGAAAAGAAAAATGCACTTTACAAAACCTCAACAATGCCACTCCTTTATAGCAGTTTGGGCACTAAAAGGAGTTGCTGAGGTTGAGCTTTCACATGCTATTTTATTTTTTATTTTCAGTGCTGTTCTGTCTTTTCCTTTCATGGTTTTTCCTTAGCTAAATTTTCCATTTCCATTTTTCCTTTTTTTGCACTGGCTCTGTCAGGTACCCCCAGGTTTCAAACCCACATGGAAGCAGTTCAGAACAATTCAGAAGCAGCAACTTGGAACTTCCTGAGTTAAATAACCTTCTCTCAAATGTTATGTATTACTCATATTGGTAAAGCAATTGATCTCTCATTTCTGCCCAAGGAACAACCAGTTTCACTTTGAACAAGTGTAAACATTTTCCTTGGTAAAATCATAATGATCAGATCACCCTGTAGAATTCTCTCTCTGTGTGTGTGTGTGTGTGTGTGTGTGTGTGTGTGTGTGTGTGTGTGAGAGAGAGAGAGAGAGAGAGAGAGAGAGAGAGAGAGAGAGAGAGAGAG
>NW_015408824.1:0-2174 GCF_001527695.2 Protobothrops mucrosquamatus
GTCACTTAACGTGTTCGTTTTGCGGTTACGTGAGGCACTGCATGCATTGGTCTTTATTCTTACAGTAGAGAAGTCATTAATTATAACTTTTTGTGAATTGGGACATTTAAACTTGCTTTTTTTTAAATTCCAATCTAAATTTAGTAGGAGTCGGAGTCGGTGCATTGTTTGCCGACTCCGACTCCAGGTACCCAAAATTGACTCCGACTCCGACTCCGACTCCACAGCCCTGGTTCTCCCTCGTCCCCCCCCCAAGCCGGGCCACCCAGCAGCACAGGTTGGGGACCGCTGGCTTAGCAGGCAGCCAGTCTTATCACCTGCTGCTGTTAAAACGAAAATAAGATGGTTCCCATGACCACGTGGACACCAACTTGACATCTCAAGGAGTTCCTGGAGAAAATTTGGCCCCTCCAGCCACTTGCATTCCACTTGGAAAGCCCGACTGGCATTCTACATACATGATTAATCGACGCTGGGTGAATCAGAGGCAGTAGGCCGAGTTCACCCAACCCTCTGGGCTAAAACTCCAGGCGAAATAGGCTAGTAAAGGCAGCAGGCCTTGCAAGATGTCTGAACGCCTTTTCTGAGCCAAGGTTCTCCAGACTGAGAGTTTTTGGAAAAATATATCAGCGGGAAGAGGTGGAGGCTGACAGTCCACCCCGTGTCCTGATTTATATCCTGCAAGAACAATTTGCAGGCTGAGTCGTGCGATTCAGGAGCCAACACAGTGCTGGGCTGCATTAACAGAGGGATAGAATCAAGTTCACGTGAAGCGTTAATACCACTTTACAAGGCCTTGGTAAGGCCACACTTGGAATACTGCATCCAGTTTTGGTCACCACGATGTAAAAAAGATGCTGAGACTCTAGAAAGAGTACAGAAAAGAGCAACAAAGATGATTAGGGGACTGGAGGCTAAAACATAGAAGGAACGGTTGCTGGAATTGGGTATGTCTAGTTTAACGAAGAGAAGGACGAGGGGGGACCTGATAACAGTCTTCCAATCTCAGGGGCTGCCCCAAAGAAGAGGGAGTCAAGCTATTCTCCAAAGCCCCTGAAGGCAGGACAAGAAGCAACGGGTGGAAACTAATCAAGGAGAGAAGCAACCTAGAACTAAGGAGAAACTTCCTGACAGTTAGAACAATTAACCAGTGGAACAACCTGCCTCCAGAAGCGGTGAATGCTCCAACACTGGAAGTTTTTAAGAAGAGACTGGACAGCCGTTTGTCCGAAATGGTGTAGGGTTCCTGCCTGGGCAGGGGGTTGGACTCGATGACCTCCAAGGTCCCTTCCAACTTTATTATTATTATTATATTATAATGTGAAACAAAGAGGGGAAAAAATATTTTGCGTTCATTTTATTTTATTTTATCCTAGTGGCCTCGATGTCATTATACGGGTTAGCCCTAAACTCACGACCGCAATTTCTGTTTGCTAAGTGAGACGGAGTTTTGCTCCTTTCTACGACCTTTCTCACCACAGCCGTTCAGCAAATCGTTGTGGTTGTTTTAAGTTTGTTGTTGAATTGACTTTGCCTGTCCGAAGGTCGGAAAAGGGGGATCGCAGGACCCCGGGAGACCCTGCGACCGTCATAAACATGAACCAGGAGCCAAGCATCTGAATGTTGATCACATGAGCGCAGGTTGTAAGTGTGAAACGCCGTCATAAGCCACTTTTTCAGTGCCGTTGTAACTTTTTGAACGGCCACTAAATGAACTGTAGGTCAAGGAGGTACTTTGCACTTAAAATTTTTGTTGCCGTTCGTCATAAGCTGCCTTGAGTTTTGGAATAAGCAGAGAGACGTGGTATAAGTTAAATAAAACGAATAGACAAAAAAAAAAGGCAGCAAAACAATTTTAGGGACTGGGAATGCTGGGAAGCTAACCGTCCCCAGGAGCCTTGGGGTTTTTGCAAGGCAGGAAGAAGGGTGATTTTTTGACCATCTGCGTCTCAAAGCCTTCCTCCTTGCGTGAAAAACAGGAAAGCAAAAAGCCGAAGGAATGACTAATCTCATAGTTTCCATACTTGAGGAAATGAACAGGGTGGGTCTAGACTTCACTGGGAGGCCTTAAAAAGCCAAGCTGCACGTATAACCGAGGTGTCCAGCCTTGGTGACTTTGAAGACCTGTGGACTTCAACTCCCAGAATTCCCCAGCCAGCTGGAAGTTGAATTCC
>NW_015408825.1:0-2174 GCF_001527695.2 Protobothrops mucrosquamatus
AAGAACGGTTGCAGGAACTGGGCACGGCTGGTCTAGTGAAAAGAAGGACCAGGGGGGACATGATAGCAGTCTTCCAGTATTTGAGGGGCTGCCACAAAGAAGAGGGAAGTCAACCTATTTTCCAAAGCACCAGAAGGCAAAACAGGAAACAATGGATGGAAACTGATCAAGGAGAGAAGCAACCTGGAACACTAAGGAGAAATTTCCTGACAGTGAGAACAATTAACCAGTGGAACGGTTGCCCTTCAGAAGTTGTGGGTGCTTCATCACTGGAGGGTCTCCAGAAGAGACTGGACAGCCATTTGTCTGGAATGGCATAGGGTCTCCTGGTTGAGCCAGGGGGCTGGACTAGAAGACCTCCAAGGTCCCTTCCAACTCTGCTATTCTATGTATCACAAAAATCTTATCTTTGCAATCATTTCCAAAGCAAGTCTGGGAGAGTGAAAAAAGAAAAGGCACCCAGGATACTAAAGGAGAGGCAGGTTAATCCACCAAGAAAGCTTTAGCTCATTGTCACATCCACAACTTTGTTTCTTCATGTTTCCCGAAACACCCCTAACCGTGATTCCACCCCCTCCTGAGCGACGCCAGGCCCTACCTTGACTGTAAGCAGGAAGAGCAGAGAAGCGGCCAGGCAGCTGAAGGCCACGTGGAGAGATGCCACCGGGTAGAAGCTGGTGAAGCCCCGCTTGTTCTTCAGGTATTTTGCCCACTGCCGTTCAGCAAGAGTGGCCTGGCTGAGGTGGACGACCACGGTGCAGGTGGTGGCCAGGATGAGCAGCCACTGGCCGTAGCTGCTGAGGAGGGCGAAGTAGGCCTTGCCTTCCTTCTTGATGGCCAGAGACTCGGAGACCACGAAATAGACCACCAGGATCATAAGGAAGACCTGGATGGGGAGGGGAAAGAGGACAAGTGAGCTCCCAGGAAATGTGGAGGTGGCCAAACCTGGATGAGTCTCTTCCACACCTTCCATCATCCAGTGAAGAAAGTTGCTTCCGTGTTTTTTTTCAACCTCCTGACAATCAGAGGTCCTCCATTCTTAGTTGGCCCTGAGGAATTAGGGACTTTGGGCCCAAAAGGTCCTTTGTTGGCCCCGGCCCTGGTTTCTCCTGCAGCGCCAACAGCCTGCCCTGGACAAGGAAGGTGGAGCAGAGAGAACTTTGGGACTGACCATCATGAGCAGCTGTGGGGTAACCCTCCTGCCAAGGGGGTGCAGTGGGAAGGGAGTGACGGTCACAGCTGGCAAGGCATGCTTTGCCACAGGGAACTCCAGCCGGAAGGTGACGGCCGCATGGAGGTCCAGAACAGGGTGATACTGGGTCATTTCCACAAAGACTGCCTGGCTCCTGCAGCAGATGGAAAGAAGGGGTCAAACTATCAAAAAGCAAGGAGCTTTGGGCGGGGGGGGGGAGGAGCAAGCCTGCCTCGGCTTCCCACTTGGGTCCCCCCTGCCATCCTCACCCACCTGTTGCTGATCCAGTTGTTCTGCTGGAGGACCTGCAGACAAGTGTTGCTTTCTTGGAGAGTTGTTCCCAGTTCCTGGATGTAACCCCCGCTGTCATAGATGGAAAGGTAGCCCCAGTACCAGACCCTGAAATACAAGGGGGGCAGGGGGGGAGGAGAGCCCCACAGGTCACTCATGGCTGGAAAAGCCCCTTCTGTGCACCCCAGGATTCTGCTCTAGCCCTCTTCCAGGTCTTTGTAGACCTTTTCAATAGTAATAAGTTCAAAAGACTGCACTTTGGGGCAGTTTTCTCCTAAACGTTTCTCTACCTTTTCTTCTTTGATTGTGACTGGTTATATCCGAGACCGCCTTCTGCCACAGATTCCCTCCCACCGGCCGATACGCTCCCACAGAGAGGCCCTCATCAGGGTGCCGTCGGCCAGACAGTGCCGGCTGGCGACCCCCAGGGGGAGAGCCTTCTCTGTCGGAGCACCCACCCTCTGGAACGAGCTGCCCCCAGAGATCCGGGTGATTCCGGATCTCCCCTCCTTCCGCCGCGCCCTTAAGACCTGGTTGTTCCAGCGGGCAGGACTGGCCTAGGGGTATTTTAAATTGGTTTTAGCCAAATTTTAGTAGTAGCGGCCGATTATATATTTATTTTTAATGATTTTTTAAAATTTCTACTGTATTGTATTAAATTGTTTTTAACTGGCTGTAAGCCGCCCTGAGT
>NW_015408826.1:0-2174 GCF_001527695.2 Protobothrops mucrosquamatus
GGGAGTTGTTATTGGATTGTCTATGGAGCACTCATAGCAGAATTTTTCTGAGTGAAGTTATGCTAATTATTGAGAAAGAAAGAGTTAAATTTCAGAATTTGGCATGTGAATTGCCTTTTTTATAATGTTTTCTGTCAATGATTCTCTTTAAACTTGAAATAATACAGAGTCCGTCCATCCCTCCCTCCCTCCCTCCATACATCCTTCCATCCATACATCTAATATTTTAGAATATTTACATCTTAACTCAATATTTAAATATATATATAAGAATACAGTACTTCTTGAAGCTAACTCAATTATGGCAGCTCTTCATGATCAGCACCCAAACATCCTTATGAAAATTAAGGTACTTTCTTAAAGGCCAAGAGGTTAACAATATTCTGTATCTTAGGAGGCAGGGTATTTCAGAGAGTGGAGCAGTTTCTCATAGGATTCGTTGATAGCCACATCATTCCCATTTTCTCTGGGTGAGAATTTCTAGCATAGCCTTCCTCAGAAAACGCACAGTGTGGACCAAAGAAGATGACATCCAAGTTCCAAAGTTCTGAGTAAGGTTTAAAATTAAATATCAGGGTTTTGAACTGGACCTGGAAGGAAATAATGTAGCAATTCTGGCATTGGTGTAATATCAGAATATTGATGCAAGTAAAGAAATCAGAGTTTAAAAACTTCTTATGGATATAGTTTAAACAGCAGAATGATTCTGTATGTTTTGAAAAAGAAAGGAATCTAGATGATTATGAATATATGTTTGAACTAACACAGTATAGTAAGCATTTAACGAAGAGAAGGATGAGGGGGGACATGATAGCAGTGTTCCAATATCTCAGGGGCTGCCACAAAGAAGAGGGAGTCAGGCTATTCCAAAGCGCCTGAAGGCAGGACAAGGAGCAACGGGTGGAAACTAACCAAAGAGAGAAGCAACCTAGAACTAAGGAGAAACTTCCTGACAGTTAGAACAATTAACCAGTGGAACAACCTGCCTCCAGAAGCAGTGAATGCTCCAACACTGGAAGTTTTTAAGAAGAAACTGGACAGCCATTTGTCCGAAATGGTATAGGGTTTCCTGCCTGAGCAGGAGGTTGGACTAGATGACCTCCGAGGTCCCTTCCAACTTTATCATTATTATTATTATTATTATTATTATTATTATTATTATTATTATTATTATTATTATTATTATTATGGTCATTTCAAATAATTGGCAATTTATTTTGTACATGACAGTTGCAGTGAGATTATTAAATGCACAAAGATGGAAAGATTCTGAAATACCCACAATGGAGGAAGGGCTGGAGAAGATTTGTAGAGATAGAAAAATTGACTTTGTTGATCAGGTAAAAGAAAATAATTACTGTACATTTGTTAATGACTGAAAATCTTTTATGGACTTTTTGCTGAAAATTAACATCTTGCTGGCCAAAACAAAGATGGGCCCAAACATCTGAAACTACTGATGATCTATTAAAGGGTAAATTGTTAGACAGGATCTGTGGTTTGATCCTGGACTGATATTTTTTAAAAAAGATTTGAATAGCATTTTTGTATTGTAAGAGTGTAATGTAAAATACAATATTTAAAATGCTTGGCAATGAACATAGAATAAAACATTTTTAGGTGTGTCTTCATGAAAATTTTGTATATTTTAATAGTTTGAGTTTCACTAGAATGTTTGGATAAAAAGTAGGAGACAAAAGCAGTTGCTATATTGAACACACAGAAACACATACAGTATTTTGTTCTGCATAATTTCAATGTGTCTGACCATCAATTAACAGAGAATGTCTAATAAAAGTTTCACAAGAAGAATGGTTTTGCTTCTTTGTAAAAATGCATGGTAAATGCAGCTTGAGGTATGAATTGATTATAATTATGACTAAATCTATATAAGCCCTACCTGGTTCTTATTGTTCCTTGAGAAAGTTCCTAATACAGTAAAACTTTCCCCAAATAGTGTATTTCATGTATTATAACTTAGATGATGCTAGAAAATATTGTACAATACATCTGGTGGGAAACAGGTTTGAAAACACTTTCCTAAACATATTCCTAAGCAAGCAATCTATTATACATTAGACCATGTTTGGAGTTTTATCTCAGTTTTGTACTATTTGCTATGGCTTCCAATTTGTTTCCTAGGTACTTTCCAATTGTTGAATTCTTTAAAGCCC
>NW_015408827.1:0-2174 GCF_001527695.2 Protobothrops mucrosquamatus
CAGTCCATTTTAGTGGCATCTCCTGCAAACAGGGAAGAGCGACACAAAAGGAGAAACCCACCTCCCACCCCACCCCCAAGCCTTTTTCTGGCACAAACAGGAAGTTCAATTTCTTTTTATTTTTTTTGCAAAACCATATTCTGTGCTCATTTGATGAAACCGTTTCCGTTTTTCAACTGGAGGAAGAAACACTTTCAAATGACTCCTACCGTTTATTTTTATTGTATTTTCCAAACAGATCAAGGATCGGCCTTGGCTTATCCACTGCTCCTTCCTGCCCTCCCCCCCCCAAACACACAGTTTTCAGTGTCATTATTTCAGACAATGTTCAACTCTTCCTCCAATGTTGGAGGCTGAAATCCAAGCATAAATTCAGGAAATATTTTTTTTATCTCTGAGCAGAAAGGAAAAAGGAAAAAGCAAAACTGGTGCTGTTTTGAATCAGGTTTTTTTTTGGGGGGGAGGGGGGTTAAAATCAGCAGAGAGCCCCCCTACTTCAACTGGATCTCTCTTCAAAGTTTTTCAAGTCAGTTCAGCTTAGCTAAATGTTTCCATTAGCAAAACACACATATTTTCTGCCCCTTTAAAAAAAAAACACCCAAAGTCAATTCTTCTGCTTTCTCTCTTTCTGCCCCACAGAAATTCAAAGAGTGACCCACACCTCCAACAAAAATCCTGCCTCTCCCCCTTTTGCAGGTTGGGCTTCTGCTCAAAGCGGAGTTGGGGGTTTGGGGGGAGGGTTGCGTGCCAATCTTACTGTTCCATTTTATTACAAAATTGAGGCAAGTACAGAAAAGCCCTTGGCTGGGAAATTCAAAAGAGCTGGCTTGCTCCAACTCCTGGGTGGAAGTGGCCCCAGGACAGTTGGGGAAGGGGTTTCTGATGTGGGGCACCAGGCGGTCCCAAATGATTGGACTTTCCCGCTCAGAAAAGACCCATTGCTCAGAGAGGTAAGTAGAGGGAATAGTCAGAGTGGCCCCACTTTTTGACAGGCTTGCTGGTCCGACCAATCATGGGCAGCTTCTGGGCGTAGCGCGAAACATGGGTGGGTCCGTGGTGCTGCAAGAAACAGGTCTGGAAGAGCCGCCCTTGGCACCGGCGGTCCACCTGGCGCCCCGCGATCACGAAGCTGAAGTGGGGTGCCGCCTGCAGGGAAAACCGGCACTTCTGGAAGACGTCCCGGGCGACAGGCCGGTGGCTCTGCTGGCGCAGGGCGCTGCGGGAACGAGCCAGGCTGGCTGAACGATGCAAGGCCGGCCGGCTGGCCGAAAAGTCCGCACGGGGGCTCTCCTCCTCCCGAGGACTGACGGTCGCGCTGGCGGTCAGCTGGGGCATCTTGCGCACGGCCTCCCCGGTGCCAAAGGCTGGCTGCTCCTTCTTGGTGTCGGCGGTCTTGGGTGGGCTGGCCGGCATTGGCCCGGCCGGGCACAGGCCCGAGCCGGTGCCAAAGCGGGTGGCCAGGCTGTCCCCAAAGAAGTAGTAGAGCTCCTGGTAAATCTCGTTGAGCAAGATGGCCGGGGGGCTGGCGGGGATGCCCACCCCGGCCTGGGGCCCCCCGCTGCCCAGCTGCAGCAAGTGGCTGGCGATGCCGAAGCCAAACTCCACCTGAGGGTCCTGGAGGGGGCTGAGCCAAGGCGCCCCGTCCCGCGGGCGCCCCTCGGGACCAGCGCCCTCGGCCTGGATGGGCACCGAGAGCGCCTGGGCTTTCATCTTGAGGAGTCGCTCGACGGCCACCTGAGGGAGGAACCGGAGGGACTGTTAAGACGCCGTGTCTCACCTGGGGGGGGGGGTCAGGATGGGTTTCCAGAGGATCAGCCAGGAACGTTCCCTCCACTGGTAGGGACACCTAGGACGGGTATAATCAGAAACCATTGGCACTTGGATCCTTCAACTATGTCTCGTATCTATGTGAATTATGAATCCAAGTGTTGGAGGTGTGGGCATCCAGATGCAACTTTTTTTCATATGTGGTGGTCTTGTAAGGTTATTAAGGCCTTTTGGGTACAATTATGGTGGAACCTACAGCAGATTTTTAAAAAAAGGATTATTTTCCTTCCACAGTTGTTTCTTTTAGGTATTGTACAACATTTAGATGCAAAAGAAACAAATTTGATGCTTTACTGTTTATCTGCTGCTCGATTGCTGATAGCCCAAAATTGGAAGAGCCCAATTCT
>NW_015408828.1:0-2174 GCF_001527695.2 Protobothrops mucrosquamatus
GGAACCCTGGCCAAGATGGCTGGGCATTCTTGGGGTGTAGTGAGCATTTCCCATCGCAGCCCTTTGCTGGGCTGGGCTAAGACTGGGCTTTGTGCTGCAGTTCAGTGGCTGTTTCAGCCCCAGAGCCATTCGGCCTTCCAAGAAGCCCCTGAGCTGCGCATGATTTCCCGTCTCTGCCACCCCTGCCATCTTCCTGAACGTGACCTGCACTATGGCAGCTCCCTTGCTCCAACTCGTGGAGGGGATGATATGACGATGTCTGTGTTGCAGGGATACATTCCTTGGTGAGGGCCGAGCAACGGGTTTCTTGCAGTTTTTTTGCACATGCTTGTAACTTGTATAGTTTTATCATAACCTTGTGATATAGAAGCTTTCTGCTTTAGCAGAAATTGTATGGTTGAAATTCTCCCTTTTCGCCACAGCCTCATTTGCTTCGGGACTGTAAGGACCCACTTCAGTCTACATCTTAAGAAAGCAGAACTCTTGGAAACGGTCTCTTCCAACAGGAACTTTTCTTAAAAGAAACTGATAGCAGGCATGAGAGACAGGATCCGAGGGGTTCCCCGTATACATCGATGTTTTAAAGTGTCCCTAAGCAAACTCCTCCCCACGTTCCTTCCAGCCGACTCAGGCTGGCCATTCTCTAGGTGTTAAACCCATGAAAGATAACATCAAAGCGGCTCCAGGATCATCCAGCAGCTCTTCAGAGTTTATCTTGACGACGGAGAAATAAACCAAATTCCGGAGGTTTGTGTCTTTTCACACACACCCTTTTTTTTTAGTTGCCCCGTAAGGAAGAGAGGTTCACAGGGACATAGGATGAGAGTCAAATGGTTCCATTTTAATGGTTAGTAGAGGCGAATAAACAAAAGGTTACTTTGTCCTGAATGGAGGAAGTGAAAGTAATAAAACCCACATGCATATCCCCCCTCCCCCTTGGGAGTATGGCAGGACCCAGGAAAGGGTAAGAATTGGTTTTAGATTAGAGGAGAGAGATAGAAAGGAAATATAACTGGATCCTGACAGTGACACTTTTTCCCTTTTTTTTCAATTTTTATTGAACACAGAAAGAAAAAGAAATTAAAAACATTGAAATGATATATCGTCTTTGACATACATCTTCATCTTGTCAATCATACTGTACATTTAAATAGATATTATTTTTATATATACACAACTGTATATTCCTAGTATTTTAATCTGCTTATATCTCTTCTGTTGACTCCATTCTTTTTTCCCTCCATTTGTAAAATTTATTCCAAATGAGATAATATTCTATTTCTTCCTGGTTTTTTAATTCTTTAGTCATCCAATTCTGCGCAAGACATACTTTTCCTTATTAATGCATCCCCACTAGGCACTTCAGTTGCTTTCCAATTTTGAGCAAACAGGATTCTTGCCACCGTTATCATGTGTATGATTAAGTATGTATCACCTTTATTTATGTTTTTTCCTAATATTCCTAATAATAACGTCTCTGGTTTGTATTGAATCAAATGTTCTTTTAATGCAATGCTCATTTTCAAGGTTTATGCTTAATATTATGGGATGTTGCTGTCCGTGTCTCTTACATCACAGCTTTTCACAGATTGTACCACAATATTTGAGGACCACCAGTGCTTAGCAAGGTGTCAAAAAATTGATGACTAAAAAAAGGGGGGGGGGATTTTGGGTTTTACTGACTAGGTTCATTAGTTGTTATAGAAATGGCTAGTTAATAATATTATGGAAAAGTAAAAAGATGAGGTTCAATGTTAATGCTTCCTTCTACTACAACAGAGGAAGTCTGTTCTTTTTCCCTTCTCCCCCTCCCTTTTTCCCCCTTTTTCCTCACCACTGTGTCCTACTATTTGCTTTTGTATTTTATTCTGTAATCTAATAAAATGTTACAAACTGTAGAAAAAAGTAAAAAAAAGTACCACTTTTAATTTCTTCGCTGGCAGTTCCTTTGCTGAATCCCTTTCCCTTTGCACTGACAAATGTATGATGAATTTACCCATGTTTATTAATATGCACTGCTACCAGCTAGCTCAGGGGTCTTCAAACTTGGCACTTTTAAGACTTCTGGACTTCAACTCCCACAATTCCTCAGCCATCATGGCTGGGTGAGGAATTCTGGGACTTGCAGTCCACAGGTCTTAAAGTTGCTAAGTTATAGCTTGCTGGTCGGCCCT
>NW_015408828.1:11681-12883 GCF_001527695.2 Protobothrops mucrosquamatus
GATGACGCTGGCAGTGGACCAGCGAAAGCTAAGGTTGTTTTTAGCATTGAAAATAGTTGTTTTTATTGTTTTATTTTTAACAATAAACAGCCGGTTTATATCTTTCCCAGAGTTTCAGGATTTTATATCGTTGTACAGATATCCCTGGGATTCGTATTTTTATAGTAATTAGGGATAGATAGATAGATAGATAGATAGACAGACAGACAGACAGACAGACAGACAGACAGACAGACAGACAGACAGACAGACAGACAGACAGACAGACAGATGATAGCATATAGGAGGACCCACTTCCATCCCACATCTTAAGAAAGCTGCACTCTTGGGGACGGTTTCCTCCAATAGGTACTTTTATTAAGAGTAGTTGACAGGGAAAAAGAGAGGGAATACTTGATGTATTGATTGTACTATGTATATATGTTCTGTTCTAGGATGTTTGATTACCCCAGCAGTACTTTGTTTTAAGAATTAAAAAGGCCAATAAAATGTGTTTCAAAAAAAAATAAATAGCAGGCATAATAGACAGGATCTGAGGGATTCCTTCACAGATCGATACTTTAAAGTACCCCCAAGCAAACCCCACCCCACAGTTCATCCGGACAGCTCAGACTGGCCAATCCCCAGATGCTAAGTCCATCGTGGGAAAGGACACCTGAGACTGGCACTGTGTGATTATCAGAAATACATGCCAGTTGCTATGAGCCTGAATGTTGGTCACGTGACCAGGGGGGTCTGCAATGCTCACAATTGTGCAAACTGATCATATGTCACTTTTTTCAGCACTGCTATAACTTCAAACAATCAGCAAAGAAATGGTTTATAGTCAAGGATTCTCTCCACAGCCCTTTAAAAATAGCCCAGAATAGCCCCCAGGAAGGGAACCCACCGAGGTGAAAATTGTCCTGCAACTAATCTCCAAAACTGGCCCAATTGGGTAGAAAAACTGCTCAGCTGCCAAAACTCTTCCCATTTCAACTGAATCCCCAAACTTCCCCCCCCTCCCCAGGCAGAGTTTGGCTTTTCAAGGAAAGAAAATGGCACTGTTGTATTTTTGGTTTACCCTAAAGTTACATTCAGTCTGCTAAAGTGTTGCAAACTCAGAAGATAACTTTGGGAATCGTTGAACTCAGAATAAAACCTCTCACTCCACTGAAGAACGTTCTGGCCTGGAAATGCTCAGCTGGTTCCTAATCCAACCT
>NW_015408829.1:0-2173 GCF_001527695.2 Protobothrops mucrosquamatus
GTCACTAAGCAAATGGTTAACCCTAAGCCTAAACCTGTAATTTAAAAAGACATATAAATAATAAACTAAAAAAACCCTACTTCAGTGGGTGGATCTTAATTCAGAAAAGTGACTGGGACTTTTTATTATTATTATTTTGGATTTAATAATAATAATAATAAAGTTGGAAGGGACCTTGGAGGTCATCTAGTTCAACCCCTGCTCAGGCAGGAAACCCTATACCATTTCAGACAAAGGGCTGTCCAGTTTCTTCTTAAAAACCTCCAGTGTTGGAGCATTCACTGCTTCTAGAGGCAGGTTGTTCCACTGGTTAATTGTTCTAACTGTCAAGAAGTTTCTCCCGAGTTCTAGGTTGCTTCTGTCCTAGATTAGTTTCCATTCTTGTTTCTTGTCCTGCCTTCAGGCGCTTTGGAGAATAGCTTGACTCCCTCTTCTTTGTGGCAGCCCCTGAGATATTGGAACGCTGCTATCATGTCCCCCCTCATCCTTCTCTTCATTAAACTAGACATACCCAATTCCAGCAACCGTTCCTTATATGCTTTAGCCTCCAACCCCCTGATCATCTTTGTTGCTCTCCTCTGTACTCTTTCTAGAGTCTCAACATCTTTTTTACATCCTGGTGACCAAATCTGGATGCAGTATTCCAAGTGTGGCCTTACCAAGGCATTGTAAAGTGGTATTAACCCTTCACGTGATCTTGATTCTATCCCTCTGTTAATGCAGCCCAGCACTGTGTTGGCTGTTTTGGCAGCTGCAGCACACGGCTGGCTCCTATCTAAGTGATTGTCCACTAGGACTTATAAAAGAGAAATGTTATATCTATGAAAGAATTCCTCACAAAAGCAAAAGGAAGAAGAAAACAGCTTTTGGAACAATACCTTAAAGGAATACTCAAGAGCCCCTAGAACTAAAGTTTATAAAGTGGGTTTATTTGATCGAGGTTAAACTGTATATGATCCTCTCTTTGCTAACAGCTTTTTTCTTGACTAGGACTAAAGGATGATAATCCTTTAAAGGTTTGTTTATGGATAAGATATGAGAAGAAGAGATTTTTGTTCTAGAAAGCGATAAGCTATAATATTATAATTGAGAGGAGATGAAGGGAAGACGGCAAAGCATTAATTTATGGGTCACCATTGTAAGGGATTAAAGATTAATATTTTCAATTTGTTGTTTCTAGTAATATCTTTTCTTTTCTTTTTTTTAAAGTCTCTTTTACCAATCCCTCTTCTTATTTTTCCCCCCAAACCACCATCCTGCAAATGACGCGCAGCTGAGGGAGAACCCAAAGTCACGAAAGGAAAGGAAATAGAGGTAGTCTTCAGCTTATGACCATGACTGAGCCCAACATTGATGTTGTTAAGCGAGCCATTTGTTAAGTGAGTTTCATCCCATTTTGCGACCTTTCTCATCTCGGTCGCTCAGCGGATCACTGCACTTGCTCAGTTCATCACACGGTTGTTAAGTGAATCTAGCTTGTCAGAAGGTCGCAAAAGGGGAAATCACATGACCCAGGGACATGGCAACCGTCGTAAATGCGAGTCAGTTGACAAGCATTCAAACGTTGATCACGCCACCTTGGGGAGGCTGCAAGGATCTTTCTTTCTTTCTTTCTTTCTTTCTTTCTTTCTTTCTTTCTTTCTTTCCTTCTTTCCTTCTTTCCTTCCTTCCTTCCTTCCTTCCTTCTTCCTTCTTTCCTTCTTTCCTTTCCTTTTCTTTCTTTCATCTATCTATCGATCTATCTATCTATCTATCTATCTATCTATCTATCTATCTATCTATCTATCTATCTATCTATATCTATATCTATATCTATGAACTATCTCTGTCTGTCTATCTATCTATCTATCTATCTATCTATCTATCTATCTATCTATCTATCTATCTATCTATCTATCTCTATCTATCTATCTATCTATCTATCTATCTATCTATCTATCTATCTATCTATCTATCTATCTATCCATCCATCCATCCATCCATCCATCCATCCATCCATCCATCCTTGAAATCAGAAGAATCTAATCGTGTGAGCCTGTTTGGGGAAAAGGGAAGCTTCAAGAGACAGGCTGATTGCCATTGCTGTGGTGTTTTAAAAGCCACACATGTATTAATAATAAGCCAGATTAATGGGCCCTGGCACCACCCTGCCAGGAATTGCCTGTTGCTGGCT
>NW_015408830.1:0-2173 GCF_001527695.2 Protobothrops mucrosquamatus
CAACGCTGCAAATACTGTATATTCTTGCTTTGACAATGTGCAGAACTGTCTGGTATTTATATAGTTAAACCAGCAACTGGGAAAGAGGGAGGAGCATAAGGATAGCCCGGGAGAAAGAAACCGGAAGTAAATCACATCTTCCAAGTTGATTGGAAGATGTGAACCATGACCCTACAATAAGGGAGTGGGAAATGCTTGGGATGTATATGCATAACGGAAGAGAAGCAGATCTAAGCATTCCACCATGCTGTGCTGACCTATTGTAATCTTAATAAATGCTTTTAGGAGAAATATGCCTGAAAGTCCTTTTAAGTGTTTCGTTAATCAGACACATGACACTTAAGTTCCTTCCTATCTGTTCCTGTCTTTGTTAGTTCCTTCTGCTTTCATCTCCCTGTATTTGTTCTTACCTGATCTTTGACCATGTAATGTGTTACTAGAAAATTGATGCTTACATGAAGACATTTTCCAATGAAGAAACCTTTGTCAGCATCTAATGCAGCGGTTCTCAACCTGTGGGTCGCGACCCTTTTGGGGGTCGAACGACTGTTTCACAGGGGTCACCTAAGACCATCGGAAAACACATATTTCCAATGGTCTTAGGAACCGAGACACCGCTCTGCATCCGTCTCCGCACGGCCTCCTCCGCCATTTGCAGAGAGAAAGACAGAGAGGCACTTTCGCTTCCCTTCTCTCTCTCTCTCAGGCGGACTTACCTCCTGCAGGGCTCCTGATTGGCCCTGTGCCCGGGTGCCCCACCCCTGGGAGAAGTGCAGCCAGGGCCTCGTGGCCTTGGAGCCACCCGGGGAAGCCCCGGGATCCCTGTTGGGAGCAGCCCACTGGAGGCTCCGCTGAGCGGGCCAGCCCTCCCGCAAGCCACGGCCCAAGGGAGACCAGCCGCTGCAATCCCTAGCCAGCTCGACCATTGGACCCGCTGGCCAGGAAGGCGCGCCAGAGTCCAGGCTGCCAGGAAGGAAGAAGGAGATTCAGCAAAGGTAGGAGAGGAGAGCCGCCTCCTGGGGCCCAGTGCTGGCGGCGGCTTCCTTGCCCTTCTCTTCCTCCTCCCCTTCTTCCTCCTGCTGCCCCCCAGGCGGCTCAGGCGGGCGCCGGGGCAAGAGGGGTGCCTGGGGGGGAGCAGCCAGGCTGAACAAGGGGCTGGCGGGCCGCACGGCACCAGCCCCCACCACGGCTCCATCGGATGGGTGGAGGGCGACGCCGGGCAGCGTGTGGGCGGCGGGGACCCCCGATGTTGCAGCAGCGGCCGCCGCTGCCGCCGTCCCTGCTGCCCCCGCGCTGCCCGACCTGGTCCTCCGTCCATCAATGGAGCCGTGGTGGGGGCTGGTGCCGTGCAGCCCGCCAGCCCCTCCGCCAGCCCGGCTGCTCCCCCAGGCACCCCTCTTCCTCTCGGCTCCTGCCCGAGCCGCTTTGGGGGCAGCAGGAGGAAGGAGAGGAGAAAGGCAAGAAAACCGCTGCCACCGCTGCCGGCTGAGCTGAGCTGCGGTGCCGAGCCGGTCTCCATGCCTCCTGGTTGCCCGGCCGCGCTCCGCCCCCGGCCACCCTCTGCACCGCACAGGAGTCTCCCCCGCGCCGCCCGAGCCACCTTTCTCGCCGTCAAAGGCCGCCTCAGCCCTCTGGCGCCCAGCACGGCCGTGGGGCTGCCGGCAGGAGCAGCCAGGGGGTGGGGAAGAGGGCGAGGCGGTGGCGATGCCCGCATGTGCGTCGGAGGCGAGCCAGCCGGGCCGGGAGGGGAGAAGCGGCACCTTCCGAGCGGGAGCTGGTGCTCCGGCCGCACCCCTCTCGTGTGCGATGGGCTGCGCAGCGTAGAAAGGGGCTCCCGCGACCCCGCTGCTGTGATGGCTGGAGGGGCGAGCAGGTCCCGGGGGGCGGCTGGGAGAGGGCAAGAGGTGCCGGGATGAGGATGGGGGGCTCCAGGTTGGCGGGTGTGAGAGGGTGGCCGGTGGCTCCAAGGCACGCAGATCCTCCACGCCGCTTCTGAGGCCCCGGATGTGCCGCTGCTTGGCTCTCCACCAGGCTCTCCACCAGAGCCTCCCCCCCTCCCCGGGCAATTGTGCGGAGCTGCTTGTGCGTCCTTGGCAGCGCCTCCCCCCTTCAATCTCCTTCCTTCTCCATCTCCTTCCTTTCCCCTTCAATTTTCCTTCCTTCCATCTCCATC
>NW_015408831.1:0-1188 GCF_001527695.2 Protobothrops mucrosquamatus
CTAGGCCAGAGGTAGGCAACCTCGGCTCTTTTATGACTCGTGGACTTCAACTCCCAGAATTCCTGAGCCAGCCACGCTGAGGGGAAAGGGAGAGATTTTCAAGCTAGCCATGCTGGCTTAGGAATTCTGGGAGTTGAAGTCCACGAGTCATGAGGGGGCCATAGTTCCCCCATGCTGGCTCAGGAATTCTGGGAGTTGAAGTCCACCAGTCATAAAAGAGCCAAGGTTGCCTACCTCTGGCCTAGGCCTAGGCCGCTTTATGACTCATGAACTTCAACTCCCAGAATTCCTGAGCCAACATGGCTCAGCATGGAAACCTCTCCCTTTCCCCTCAGCATGGCTGGCTCAGGAATTCTGGGAGTTGAAGTCCACAAGTCATAAAAGAGCCAAGGTTGCCTACCCCTGACTTAGACTGTTCCAAAACCTCTTCCATCGTGACAATTAAATTAGCGTTTCGAAAGCTGTTAACGTGTCAGCTCCAAATTGGGGGGGGGGAATCAAAAGGGGGATTAATTGAATATTTATTCCAGGTAGTCCTCGACTTACATCCACAATTGAGGCTAACATTTCTGTTGTTAAGCGAATTTTGCCCCATTTCACGACAATTCTTGCCACAACTCTTCAGCGAATCACTGCAGTTGTTAACTTAGTCACACGGTCGTTAAGCGAATCCGGCTTCCCCATTGACTTTGCTTGTCAGAAGGTCGCAAAAAGGGAGCACGTGACACCCCCGGGACGCTGCGACCGTCATAAATGTGAGTCAGTTGACAAACGTCCGAATTTTGATCACGTGACCGTGGAGGATGCGGCCACGGTCGTAAGGGTGAAAGACACTCACAAATCCCTTTTTTCAGTGTCGTTGCAACTCCGAACTGTTGCGAGTCGAGGACCGACTGTGTTTGTGTGCGTCTTTGTCAGGCAAACCTGCAGAGCTTACGAGTGTCATAAAATGCATCACTCAAAAGAAAATAACACACTCTTTTACAAAACGAAATGCAATTATCCTTTCGGTGCAATCAGTTAATTAGATTGCCACGCCAACCTTTCCTTGCCACGGATTAAAATGTTTGGAAAGAACCATTAGCCATAGGTTAAACTGAAGTTTTATTCCATTTGTGTTTTTTGTTCGGGTTTGGAGATTATTTACGATCTCGCTCTCCCAGTAACAAAACACGGTGGGGGGGGGGG
>NW_015408831.1:9560-11733 GCF_001527695.2 Protobothrops mucrosquamatus
AAAGACAAAAAAGCAGGCGGGGGAAAAAAGGGAACAATTAAAACATCCTTAGTAACCCTGTTTGCCTGCACAAGCCTTTTGAAAACGATGCAGCCCATAATTAATTCTAAAAACAGCCTCCTTGGTTCTCTTCCAGTGGTTTGATTGTTAACATAGGTAGTCCTTGACTTACGGCCGTCACTGAGCCCATGATTTTGAGCGTCAGTCACGACAGGTCGTCCTTGTAGATAACAACAACAACAACAACAACAACAATAATAATAATAATAATTCAATTTTCCTGACCTGGCAATGGCTAAGAGCAGGAAAATTGAAGAAAGAGACCGAGGGACTAATTCTGGCTGCACAAGACCAAGCCTTAAGGACAAATGCATACAAAGTCAAAATTGAGAAGACAGCAACAGACAGTAAGTGCCGCCTATGCAAAGATGCTGAAGAAACAGTGGACCACCTGGTAAGCTGCTGCAAGAAGATCGCACAGACTGACTACAAGCAGCGGCATGACAAGGTAGCAACAATGGTGCATTGGAAGATCTGCAAGAAATATCATCTGCCTGTAAGCAAGAACTGGTGGGATCATAAAATAGAGAAAGTCATAGAAAATGATAAAGTTAAACCGCTCTGGGACTTCAGAATTCAAACAGACAAGCACCTGCAACATAACACCCTGGACTTAACAATTGTCAATAAAAAAGACAAAAAAGTCTGGATAGTGGACGTGGCAGTGCCTGGAGACAGCAGAATAGACGAGTCAGAACTGGAGAAGATCACAAAATACAAAGACCTACAAATAGAAATAGAAAGACTGTGGCAAAAGCAAGCAAGGGTAGTACCAATAGTAATAGGCCCCTTGGGTGCAATCCCAAAACAACTGGAGCACCACTTGGACACCATCATCGGCATTGACAAATTCGCCATTAGTCAATTGCAAAAGGCGGCCTTACTAGGAACTGCTTCCATCCTGCGACGAGATCTGTGATACCATCAAACATCCACATCTGCCTATCCCAGGTCCTGGGTAAGGACTCGATAGGTAGACAAAAATGCCAAATCCAGTCTGAACATCTGGCTGACTGTGCGATGATCCATAATAATAATAATAATAAAGTTGGAAGGGACCTGGAGGTCATCTAGTCCAACCCCCTGTTCAGGCAGGAAACCCTATTCCATTTCAGACAAAAGGCTGTCCAGTCTCTTCTTAAAAACTTCCAGGGTTGGAGTGCTGTAAATGCCAGCCAATTGCAGAGTGCCCAAAATGCGGTGATACGACTACAGGAGACATACATCAGAATTACAAATCTGGGTCATATGTCCCATTTTGGGGATCCATCATAACTTTGAACGGCCTCTAAGCAACCAGTCATAAATCGAGGACTAGCTTAATCCTCGTCAAGCTTTCTGGGCAATTCTGAAATTCAGAGGCTGCCCAGTTCCTAAAGACTTTTGAGCAGTTTCTTTCTCTTATTTTCCTATCCTCTCTTTCCTCTTTTCAATTCTCTTTCTTGTTAGTTTTTAACTCTCTACAGGGAGTCCTCGACTTACGACAATTGAGCCCCAAGTTTCTGTTGCTAAGTGAGACATTTGTTAAGTGAGTTTTGCCCCATTTTATGATCGTTCTTGCCCCGGTTGTTAAGTGAATCACTGTGGTTGATAAGTAAGTAACCCGGTTGTTAAGTGAATCTGGCTTCCCCTTGGAATTGGCTTGTCGGAAGCTGTCTCCTAGTGATTGGCCCAAAGTCACCCAGCTGGCTTTCATGGCTAAAGCGAGACTAGGACTCACCGTCTCCTGGTGATTGGCCCAAATTCACACAGCTGGCTTTCATGCCTAAGGCAGGACTAGAACTCACCGTCTCCTGGTGATTGACCCAAAGTCACCCAGCTGGCTTTCGTATCTAAGGTGGGACTAGAACTCACCGTCTCCTGGTGATTGGCCCAAAATCACCCAACTGACTTTCATACAGGTGGGACTAGAACTCACCGTCTCCTGGTGATTGGCCCACAGTCACCCACCCGGCTCTCATGCCTAAGGCGGGACTAGAACTCCCCGTCTCCCGGTCTAGAACTCCCCGTCTCGCGGTTTCTAATCCCACATCTTCACCGCCATGCCAAACGGGCTTCAATGCTCGCTGGGAAGACGTCCTTCCACCCTCTTGAGAACGACACCCTTCGCTTT
>NW_015408832.1:0-2173 GCF_001527695.2 Protobothrops mucrosquamatus
CTGTCTCTTTCTTTCTTTGTCTTTTTCTTTCTCTCTCTTCCTCCCTCCGTCTCTTTCTTTTTCTATTTCTTTTTGTCTGTCTTTCTTTCTCTCTCTTTTTCTTTCTGTCTCCCTTTCTTTTTCTCTTACTCCATCTCTCTTTTTCTATTTCTCTTTTTGTCTCTCTCTTTCTGTATTTCTCTCTCTCTCTCTGTCTCTTTTTGTTCCTTTCTGCCCCCTCTCTTTCTGTCTGTCTCTTTTCTTTCTCTCTCTTACTCTTTTTCTTTCTTTTTCTTTCTCTCTTCCTATCTCTCCCTCCCTTTTTCTATTTCTTTTTGTCTCTCTCTATCCCTTTCTCTTTTTCTCTTTGTCTCTCTCTGTCTCTCTCTCTCTCTCCCTCTTTCTCTCCTTCTGTCTCTGTGACTCTCTTTTTTTCTCTCTTTCTCTCTAAAGTTATCAGAGCTTCATCTAAAAACGTGTCCTATCTTAATCAGGATCAAACCAACCAACTTTTATCTTCCTTCCTTTTCCTTCTGACAAGGTTCTGTAACTGCCACCCTGCGTGGCATCTGCGGGAATTCATTGTATAAGTGGGGTACAGCCCCCCCCTGCACCCCTCAGTGGGACTGCAGAGTCTCACATCAAATTGTAGGTCACGTCGCGACCGGCTGAGGGCCTAGGCCAGCCCTGGAACTGATCTTTTTTTCAGATAAAATAGTAATAATAATAATAATAATAATAATGATAAAGTTGGAAGGGACCTTGGAGGTTTTCTAGTCCAGCCCCCTGCTAGAGCAGAGAACCTATACCATCTCAGACAGGTGACTGTCCAGTCTCTTCTTAAAAACCTCCAGTGATGGAGTGCCCACAATTTCTGGTGGCAAGCTGTTCCACTGGTTAATTGTCCTCCCTGTCAGGAAATTTCTCCTTAATTCCAGGTTCTTTCTCTCTTTGATCAGTTTCCAACCATTGTTTCTTGTCCTGCCCTCTGGTGCTTTGGAGAATACATTGACTCCCCCCCTTCCTCTTCTTTGTGGCAGCCCCTCAAATACTGGAATGCTGCTATCATGTACCCCCCTCCATCCTTCTTTTCTCTAGATTGGCCATTCCCAAATCCTGTTCTTCGTTTGTTTTAACCTGCAGACCTTGGATCATCTTAGTCGCTCTTCTCTGTACTTTTTCCAAACTCTCCACATCTTTTTTGTGATACGGTGACCAAAACTGGATGCAGGTATTCCAGGTATGGTCTGACTAGGGCAGGGGTAGGCAAGCTTGGCTCTTTTATGACTCGTGGACTTCAACTCCCAGAATTCCTGAGCCAGCATGGGGGAAACTTTGGCCCCTTCATGACTTGTGGACTTCAACTCCCAGAATTCCTCAGCCAGCCTGGCTCAGCTTGGAAACCTCTCCCTTTCCCCTCAGCGTGGCTGGCTCAGGAATTCTGGGAATTGAAGTCCACCAGTCATAAAAGAGCCAAGGTTGCCTACCTCTGGCCTAGGGTTGTATAAAGCGGGACTAAGACTTCACGTGATTTTAATTCTATGCCTCTCTTTACGCAACCCAGGATTGTGTTAGCTTTTTCAATAAGTCACTAAGCAAGCAAGCAAGCAGACTTTTACCCAAACTGGGATCGGCTGCGTGACCTACCTCTGTTATACACGTCGCCCTTGTTTTCCAGCAGGAGGGTCCAGACCCCCCGGGGGTCCTCATCCCAGTAGTGTGTCGACATGAAAGCCCAGTCCTTGTAGCCGTCCCTGCTGGTGTCGTAGGGCCTAGCAGTGAGCAAAACATGACAGTTAACATCACATCTGCTCCCTCGATCCCTCCCGGCAGTTGGGAGAATGTTTGGAGACTGAATTTACTACATTTAATGGAACGGGAATTGATTAGAGATGGAGATTAAGAAACAAAGCAGCTAACGAGTAGGCTGACTTGGTCGCTCAACAGCGAGACACTGGCGAAGCGGGCACAGCAGCGCCGGCATTTTCTGCGACGCACGAGAAAAGCACATCTTCCTCCCCCTGCCCTGACCACTTTCTACAGGGGGAGGATGGAGAGCATCCTGTCATACGGCATCACGGTCTGGTTTGGAAGCATCCTTGCTTCAGACAGGAAGGCGGTGCAGAGAGTGGTGAGGACGGCAGAAAAGATCATGGGCAGTTCCCTCCCTCCCATCCAGGACGTAGCACAGAAG
>NW_015408833.1:0-2173 GCF_001527695.2 Protobothrops mucrosquamatus
CCTCCTCCTCCTCCTCCTCCTCCTCCTCCTCCTCCTCCCTGCAAACCCAACTCCCTTCTAAACACTGATGATGTCACCTAGTTTGGTAATGAAACTCCTGAAAAAAACCTAGCAAGCTCAGAGGGCACCAAGGACCCCACATTCATTCTCCTCCTCCTCCTCCTCCTCCTCCTCCCTACAAACCCAGCTCCCTTCTAAACACTGATGATGTCACCTAGTTTGGGTAACGAAACACCTGCAAGGAAACAACCAAGCTCAGACAGCAAAATATTTTAAACAGACAACGCCACCTATTTAGAGATGATCGTTCTCTTTGCCTAAAGTAGGGCTCTCCACCTAACTAAATTAATCTCAGGGTCCCTCGGATGCTTCGGACAATATTTTGCCACTGGCCAGATTGACCGGCACGCCTGCCAATTGAAATCCAGAGACTCTCCCAGACACCCCGTTTCTAAATTCTAGACTAAACCAACAACATTTAAAACCTTTGCCACCTACTGAAGTCCAATTCGGATCCATGTGGGGCCAACGGTGGCTTCTGGCTCCTCCCTTTTGGTTCAGTCGCCTGAAATGACGCATCGGATTCCACCACGCTTTTCCTTGAGGTTCTGTGGAATGAGACAGCATGTTATATACCAAGGCAAGACTATAGCCAAACACAAGACAAGAAACTTGCCCCCTTCCATTCATTCTCCCTGATACTGTCACCTCTGGGATGCCTAAAATCTGTCTGGATTCGTTTGACTCAATGTGATTTATTCTAGTTTTTTTGTTTGTTTGTGTGAACACAGGCAAGGTGGATCACGAACAAGCCTGTGTGGTTTAGCCTTCACCTGGAGACAAGGCTACTATGGTTTGCTCAATTAATTTGCTGAATTAAGGAGAAACTTCCTGACAGTGAGGACAATTAACCAGTGGAACAGCTTGCCACCAGAAATCGTGGGCGCTCCATCGCTGGAAGTTTTTAAGAAGAGACTGGACAATCAACTGTCTAAGATGGTATAGGTCCTCCTGCTTGAGCAGCGGGCTGGACTAGAAGACCTCCAAGGTCCCTTCCAGCAGGAGAACCTATGCCATCTCAGACAAGTCACTAGTCTCTTCTTAAAAACCTCCAGTGATGGAGCGCCCGTGATTTCTGGTGGCAAGCTGTTCCACTGGTTGATTGTCCTCACTGTCAGGAAGTTTCTCCTTAATTCCAGGTTGTTTCTCTCTTTGATCAGTTTCCAACCGTTGTTTCTCATCCTTCCCTCTGGTGCTTTCTTGAACAAAGTGACCCCCTCTTCTTTGTGGCAGCCCCTCAAATACCGGAACACTGCTATCATGTCTCCCCTATTTCTTCTTTTCTCCAGACTAGCCAAACCCAAGTCCCGCAGCCGTTCTTCGTAGGTTTTAGTCTCCAGGCCTTGGATCATCTCCGTTGCTCTTCTCTGAACTTTTACCAGACTCTCAATGTCTTTTTTCGTGATATGATGACCAAAATTATGTTGGCAGTGAAGACATCACAGAGGGAAAGCAACAATAATTTTAACCTGGCTTTGCTTTGACTCTCTGTCTTTCTGAACAGTTTGGAACCCAGCCAGGACAACAGAGTTGTGGTTTGTTGTTTGGGAAGTTTCCCATAATGTCTTTCATAATGGGTGAGTCAGCTGCCTTGTGAGAAACTAGACTGCCTCTGGAGTCCTATTGCCCTCTAGAGATCAGTTGGAGGTTTGTGGGTACAAATATCTCCAAATATCCCCAAAACTTTGTTTTTCCTTGTAGGCATTTCGCTTCTCATCTAAGACTCTTCTTCTAGACTTCTGGATGAGAAGCGAAACATCTTCAAGGAAAAACAAAGGAAGTCCAGTCAGAACTGAAGAAGCTTCTTGGATGAGAAGCGAAAAGTCTTCAAGGAAAAACAAAGAAAGTCCAGTCAGAACTGAAGAAGCTTCTTGGATGAGAAGTGAAAAGTCTTCAAGGAAAAACAAAGAAAGTCCAGTCAGAACTGAAGAAGCTTCTTGGATGAGAAGCGAAAAGTCTTCAAGGAAAAACAAAGGAAGTCCAGTCAGAACTGAAGAAGCTTCTTGGATGAGAAGCGAAAAGTCTTCAAGGAAAAACAAAGTCCAATCAGAACTGAAGAAGCTTCTTGGATGAGAAGCGAAAAGTCTTCAAGGAAAAACAAAGAAAGTCCAGT
>NW_015408834.1:0-2173 GCF_001527695.2 Protobothrops mucrosquamatus
GGACCTGACCTAGGGTGGATTTTATATTGGGTTTTAAATATTCGGAAGACGCAACATTAAAATTCGGTTTAATTCGGTTTTAAGGGGGGGATTGTATATATGTTCTGGTTTTAAATATGTTGTGCGCCGCCCTGAGTCCCTGTCGGGAGAAGGGCGGCATATAAATTAAATTAAATAAATAAATAAATAAAATAAATAAGCCACAACATGTTTAGCCACCTCTAACATTCTTGGTTTTCCCCTTCATCCTGATCCACTTTCTGAATGTATTTGCTTTGCAATTCTATCTTCGTTTCGTTTTCTTTGTATCACTAAACCACATCAAGATGCTCCTTTTGTAGGGGGTCACTCACTTTAGTGTTTAATCCACATTCATGCTAATTTCTACACTTGCTTCCCCTTGGTTACAACTATCATCTGACATAGTTGACCCAGCCGCTTACCGTAGACATTCCTGATTTTACAAGGATAAGATTTCTAGGAAAAGTTAGGTGGGGAAAATAAAGTCTCCCTTATCAAGAAACATTTTCTTTAAATTATAAATTGGGCTCCTGAAAATCTAAAGGGCACAGGCTTATAAAATCTTTTAAAAGCAAATATTATTTGAAAAAAAGAAGGCTGTTGAGAAAGAGAGAGAGAGAGGAAGAGAGAGAAGATGCAACATTTGTTTTTACTCAATTATTCTTGAGTACAAGAATGACTTGACAGAATGCAGATAACTGCTACCCTTCCAGATTTCTTTTTTATTAAATCATTCTATTGAAATTTTTAATAAACATAGTAAAAAAAACCTAAACTTTAAAAAGGAAAAAATACAGAAGGAAAAAGAAAAAATCAAAGAAAAGTAGACAAGAAAAGAAAAAGACAATAATGACAATAACAAAGATTTACCAATCAGAATCACAGCAAATGTCAGCTGATATACAGTTTATTTCTTTGTTTAAAACTTTTATATAGTCGCCCACTGTTCAACCAACTCTGGACCGTTCTCAATCAAAATTTAAAAGACATGTATTAACTTTTCACCCTCTTTTAAAGTTGCAAATGAAAAAGCCCTCTTCTTCCCATGTTTTTTTTATCATCTATATGCAACCCAGAAATCATAACTTTTCAGTCCTACTACTTTTTACTGAACATTCATTAGGAATTATCAGAAATATCAGGCAAATAGTTTATCAGAAAATCCAGCTTTAGATTCCTTCTTTTTTGCACTGCACAATCTTAACTTTTAAATCATTCCTAGGTTGAGGCAGGATTTGAGCTTTTCTCACTCTTTGTTTGTTAAAAGGAATATTCTAATATACTGTAGAATAAAGCTGGAAGGGACCTGGGAGGTCTTCTAGTCCAGCCCCCTTCTCAAGCAGGAGAACTTATACCATCTCAGACAAGTGACTGTCCAGTCTCTTCTTTAAAATCTCCAGTAATGGAGTGCCCACGATTTCTGGAGGCAAGGAGTTCCACTGGTTGATTGTCCTCACTGTCAGGAAGTTTCTCCTTAATTCCAGGTTGCTTCTCTGTTTGATCAGTTTCCAACCATTGTTTGTCATTCTTCCCTTTTGTGCTCTGGTGAACAACCTGGCCCCCTCTGCCTTGTGGCAGCCCCTCAAATACTGGAATACTGCTATCATGTGTCCCCTATTTCTTCTTTTCTTTAGACTAGCACTAGCCAAACCCAAGTCCCGCAGCCGTTCTTTGTATGTTTTAGTCTCCAGACCTTGGATCATCTTAGTTTATTTATTTATTTATTTATTTTATTAAATTTATATCCCGCCCTTCTCCTTGCGGACTCAGGGCGGCTAACAATCGGGTAAAAATACACAAATAACATTACAAATTTAAAAATTAGTTAAAAAGGAAATATTTAAATTAATCTAATTAAAATATAATTAAAACCCCCTCTAAAAGTTTCCCCTAGGCCAGTCCCGCAAGCTGGAATAACCATGTCTTAAGGGCGCGGCGGAAGGAAGGGAGATCAGTTGCTCTTCTCTGAACTTTTTCCAAAGTCTCAACATCTTTTTGGAGGTATGGTGACCACAATTGGTCACAGTATTCCAGGTATGGTCTCACTAGTGATCTTCAAAGCTTTCACCAGCCTACTTTGTAAACTCCATTAAAAAGACATCGTCCAGGATTTTTTTTTGTCGCAATCCTTCCAGATTTCTAAACAGTTTCC
>NW_015408835.1:0-2173 GCF_001527695.2 Protobothrops mucrosquamatus
GCTCCCCAGGCCTTGTCCATTTGAGTCAGGGTAGTAAAGGGAGTTTTGGGTTTGAGCTCAAGGGCTGCTTTGGAAAGAAGGTGAAGGTGAGTACCTCTAAATTTTAACTTTAAAGCCCAGGGGAACAAAGAAAATGTGTGTATGTCTGTGTGTGTGAGTGAGAAGACCCTTTTTTTCCCAATCACAGTTGGATTTTGCTGCTTCTGATCTTTCCTAGCCGCAGAAAGGATCTGTTTAATTGGCAGAACCTGGAAAGTATGGGGGTTGGTCAGGGCACAGAACCTTTTGTAGGGAAAAGGGAGAGACTGTGAAAATGAAATGGAATGAATGAAAGAATTGGATTTGGGCAATTAGCTGATAAGGCCCTGTAAGCAAAGCTAGGAGCGGTCCACTTACCTCTGAGAGCAAGCAGAGGTCCGCAGCGGATGTTAGGGGTCCGCAAAACAGTAGTGGTGAAGCCAATCGGTGGTAGAGTAACCCGTACCTTCTGAGGGGAAACCAGAAGTGTCTCTACAGACCCCTTTTTTTGGGGGGGGGTCTGAAAACGTGGGGGAGATCCCTCAAGGAGCCCACGTACTCTGTGAGGGATCCAGAGTGCTCCGTGAGTCCCCTTTTTGGACCCACAAAACCGTGGCGGAAGGAGGAAGTCTCACAAGGAGGCTTCCGGTGTATAGTGCCCAATACAAGGGCAGAGATAGGTTCCCCGGTTGAGAGCTTGCTTGAGGCCTGGTATGGGAATCAGCTACCCGTTCAGGCAGGTATGAAAAAAAAGAGATAGGTAAAGAAACTATATGTTAAAAAAATAGACTTTGCTTAGGGCTTTGCTGGGAAACCAATTTGGCTAAATAAAGGTACTTAAAAGGGAAAATAAGAAATAGTGATTCTCTCTCTCTCTATCTCTCTCTCTTCTCTATGCAACCACGTGGTATATTTAAGATCTGTGCCTTCCCTAATTTGAGCTATCTGAAACTTATGGTGGGAATGACTAGGATGTGTAAACCTAAGACTTCTGTTCTCTTGTCTTTGTGTATATATGTTTGTCAAAGTCTGTGTGTGAGAGGTAAATGTGACTGTTAACTGTTTCAAATCCAAAGGAAAAAAAAAGAATTTTAAATTCTGCTAGAAATTATGCTTAAAATAAGCCACAAAAAGGAAATATCTCACTCTGCTTGTCTGGCCAACAAACAGAGTGAAAAAAAATGTGTTTGTTTGTTTGTTTGTTTTTCTTCTTCCTTTCTCTCTCTCTGTACTCTTAAGAAAAGCCCAAAGTTAGCAGGAGGAATGTTTTAAGTTCATCTGCTAGAAAGATTTCATTCTTGCATTTAATAATATATAATAAAGTTGGAAGGGACCTTGGAGGTCATCTAGTCCAACCCCCTGCTCAGGCAGGAGACCATATACGAACTTTATCAAATGCCTTACTGAAGTCCAAGAAAATTATATCCACAGCATTCCTCTAGTCCACTAATTTTGTAATTGGGTCAAAGAATGCAGTAAGATGTGTCTAGCAGGATCTGTTTTTAACAAACCCATGTTGGCTTTTGGTAATGACTTTGTTTGCCTCTAGGTGTTCGCTGATTCTTGTTTGATTATCTTTTCCAGAATCTTCCCAGGTATTGAGGTCAGGATAATGGGTTAGTAGTTTTCTGGATCTATTCTTTTTCCTTTTTTTGAAGAGGGGAACTATATCAGCTCTTTTCCAGTCCTCTGGTAGTTCCCTAGTGCTCCAGGATCTTTGAAAAAATATAGTTCAGTGGTTCTGAGATCACATCTACCAGTTCCTTGAGAACTTTGGGTGTAATCCATCTGGTCCTGGTGATTTGAACTCTTCTAGGCTGGATAAGTGCTCACTTACCATTTTCTTGCCTATCTTAACTTGTGTTTCTAATCTTTTTTTATGGTACTGTTTTTTGATAAGTTGGACTGTTTGCTTTTTTATTATTTTTGACTGTGGTCACAAGTCTTAGTTCATTTTGAGCCTTAGCTTTCTTCACCTCATCTTTGCAGGCTCAGACTATTTGCTAATATTCTGCTAACCCTCTTATCTTTCAATTTATCAGAGAGTTTTTATGCAGCCATGCTGGTTTCTTGTGAGAGCTATTATTTTTCTTCTTTGTTGGTATTGTGCTAGACTGGGTTATTTTTTAAAATTGCCCAAGCTTCTTGTTTTCCC
>NW_015408836.1:0-2173 GCF_001527695.2 Protobothrops mucrosquamatus
TCCCAGAATTCCTGAGCCAGCATGGGGGAACTATGGCCCCCTCATGACTGGTGGACTTCAACTCCCAGAATTCCTGAGCCAGCATGGGGGAACTATGGTCCCCTCATGACTCATGGACTTCAACTCCCAGAATTCCTGAGCCAGCATGGGGGAACTATGGTCCCCTCATGACTCGGGGACTTCAACTCCCAGAATTCCTGAGCCAGCACGGCTCAGCTTGGAAACCTCTCCCTTTCCCCTCAGCATGGCTGGCTCAGGAATTCTGGGAGTTGAAGTCCACGAGCCATAAAAGAGCCAAGGTTGCCTACCCCTTGTCCTAGAGCAGGGCTTTTCAACCAGTGGTATGGGTACCACCTGTGGTACATGGGCACCTGGCAGGGGGTACGCGACCATCCTAGAAAAGTGGTAGCGGGGGAGGGGAATGAGCTAAACCAGTGGCAGCACCGCACAAGCCTGAGTGAGAGACGGCTGGAGCTGCAGGGCTGTCAGGGATCAGTGGAAGCGCCAGGATCAGCGCCAGGCTCCAGCTGGAGCTCAGCGCTGATCCTGGTGCTTCTGCTGAGCCCAGAAGAAGTGCCAATCAGCTGGAATGTTGCAGCATCTCCAGGGTCTTGTGATTTACATTCAGATGCTTGGCAACTGATTCATATTTATGACGGTCACTGTGTCCCAGGGTCATGTGAAGGGACCAAAACCTGCTGCAATCACCCAGCAGACAGGGGGGGGGATAAAAACCAAACATTCCCCCCCACCCCACCCCCGCTGCCAATCCCCAACAGAAATGCTCACAACAATGAAAACCTCAGACAGGAGGAAGAGTGCGGCCGGACAGGCAGGCAGGTGTCTTGCTCGGCTGTGGCTTGGGGGGAACTTTTTTCTGTGCCATTATAACTTCGAACAGTCACTAAGCGAACTGTTGTAAGTCGAGGACTACCTGCACTTTATCACTCTTTTCCTTTTTTGGGGGGGGGGTTGGGGGGGGGTTCAAGTTTTTGACACCTTTCTAGGCGACTGGTGGTACTCGGATACTGCCATATCCTAAAAGTGGTACAATGGGTGAAAAGATTGAAAAGCCCTGTTCTAGAGCAGTGGTTCCCAACCTTTTAAATGCCGCGACCCCAACCGGTCGTAAGTCGAGGACTAAACCGGTCGTAAGTCGAGGACTAAACCGGTCATGAGTCGAGGACTGAACCGGTCGTAAGTCGAGGACTACCCAACCGGTTGTAAGTCGAGGACTTTCCCTGCCCGGGAGCGCCGCGCATGCATGGTTGCGCCCCCTGCGCCGGCCGAGGCATAGCTGGCAAGTGGCAGAGACGGAGCAGGCCGACCACCAGCTGGCCCAGCCCAAGGGAGGTAAGGCACCCGCCGGAAAACGGGGAAAAAATGGCGGACAAAAAAAATGGCGGACAAAAAAAAATGGCGGACAGCCTTGCTTGGCGACCCCCGTGAAATGGTCGATCGACCCCAAATGGGGTCCCGACCCACAGGTTGAGAACTGCTCTTCTAGAGCATCACCTGATGTCGTGCTCTGGATAGGCATCTGGTTCCAGCTGCACCCTGATGGGGACACGGCGCTCAGCCAGCCAGAGGGCGCAGCGCTGGGCGATCTCTTCTTCCCCGTCACGGATCGCCTCCGCCAGCCTCAGGGCTTGCTGCTCAGCTGAGGAGGAGAGGAGACAATTTGGCTGTGGAACTCCTTGCCACACGATACTGCTCTGCCCCCTGGGAGCCTTTTCTGTATGCAGGTGCCGACAGCTGCTTCTCAAGCTCCACTAAGGGGGATATCCAGGCACAGAAGCCTCCAACTGGCTTAGGAATGTCACCACCCAAATGCCAAGCTGGGGCCTGTTTCTTTCGGCCCGTTCTGGGTTTGGGGAGAAAAAGGCAGTGTGGGGTAGTGGCTAGGGAACTATGAATTGTAGACCTCCCTTTGGCATAAAAGCGGACTGGGTGACTTTGGGACAATCACCAGGAGGCAGGGAGGGGGGAAGCAAAGAAGGAAGGAAGGAATGGGGAAGGAAGGAAGGAAGGAATGAGAGAGAGAGAGAGAGAGAGAGAAGGGAGGGAGGGAAGGAGGAGAGGAAGGGAGGAAGCAAGGAAGGAAAGGGGAAGGAAGGAAGGAAGGAAGGAAGGAAGGAAGGAAGGAAGGAAGGAAGGAAGGAAGGAAGGAAGG
>NW_015408837.1:0-2173 GCF_001527695.2 Protobothrops mucrosquamatus
GCCCATAGCAATTTTGGCAAGAGACCTGGAGAAGCCTCCAAGCTGGTTGCCTTTGAAGTAAGTAATCCTGCAGCTTTCATTGAAGCTATTCTGGAAATGTTTCAGCCAATACTCTGGCAGAAGGTTCCTGAAGAAGGCACTTAATAGTCTTCCCCCATGGCTCAAACTCAGAGAGAGAAGACTTAAGAAAATCCTTGAATTGTAGGAAAATGAAGCCTCACAAGATCATAAACATTTAGCATTATTATATGATTTTAGTGATATTTTTATTATTATTATTAATAATAATAATAATAAATAAAATAATAAAAATAATAAAAATAATAATAATAAAAATAAAAACCTTGGAGGTGTTCTAGTCCAACCCCCTGCTCAGACAGGAAACCCTATACCATTTCAGACAAATGGTTGTCCAGCTTCTTCTTAAAAACTTCCAGGGTTGGAGCATTCACAACTTCTGGAAACAAGTTTTTCCACTGATTAATTGTTCTAACTGTCAGAAAATTTCTCCTTAGTTCTAGGTTGCTCATCTCTTTGATTAGCTTCCATCCATTGCTTCTTGTCCTGTCTACAGGTTTTTTGGAGAATAGCTTGACTCCTTTTTTTGTAATTTTTTTTATTAATTTTCTAATATTACAATTATATCTTTGAAAAACAAAGTGGCGGCTGAGTTACAATAAATCAATTACATACAGATATTATTAATAATGATAAAGTTGGAAGTGACCTTGGAGGTCATCTAGTCCAAGCCCCTGCTCAGGCAGGAAATCCTATACCATTTCGGACAAATGGCTGCCCAGTTTCTTCTTTAAAACTTCCTGTGTTGGCGCATTCACCGCTTCTGGAGGCAGGTTGTTCCACTGGTTAATTGTTCTAACTGTCAGGAAGTTTCTCCTTAGTTCTAGGTTGCTTCTCTCTTTGGTTAGTTTCCCCCGTTGCTCCTTGTTCTGCCTTCAGGCGCTTTGGAAAATAGCTTGACTCCCTCTTCTTTGTGCAGCCCCTGAGATATTGGAACACTGCTATATGTCCCCCCCTCGTCCTTCTCTTCGTTAACCTAGACATACCCAATTCCAGCAGCCGTTCCTTATATGTTTTAGCCTCCAGTCCCCTAATCATCTTTGTTGCTCTTCTCTGTACTCTTTCTAGAGTCTCAATATCTTTTTTACATCGTGGTGACCAAAACTGGATGCAGTATTCCAAGTGTGGCCTTACCAAGGCATTGTAAAGTGGTATTAATACTTCACGTGATCTTGATTCTATTCCTCTGTTAATGCAGCCTAGCACTGTGTTGGCTTTTTTGGCAGCTGTAGCACACTGCTGGCTCATGTCTAAGTGATTGTCCACTAGGACTCCGAGATCCCTCTCACAGTTACTATTATTGAGCAAGGTACCCCCTATACTATACCTGTACATTTGGTTTTTCTTGCCTAAATGTAGAACCTTACTTTTTTCACCATTGAATTTCATTTTGTTAGATAGCGCCCAGTGTTCAAGTCTGTCCAGATCCTCCTGTATCTTAAGCCTGTCTTCTGGAGTGTTAGCTATTCCTCCCAGCTTGGTGTCGTCTGCAAATTTGATGAGTTCCCCATCTATCCCTTTGTCCAAATTGTTGATGAAGATGTTGAAGAGCACTGGGCCCAGAACAGAGCACTGGGGCACCCCACTACACACTTCCCTCCATGTAGATGCAGTTCCATTGAGGACCACATGCTGAGTACGGCCAGTCAGCCAGCTGCAAATCCATCTGGTGGTGATGCTGTCTAACCCACATTTTTCTATCTTATCAAGTAGTAGGTTGTGATCTACTTTATCAAATGCCTTACTGAAGTCCAAGTAAATTATATCCACAGCCTTCCTCTAGTCCACTAATTTTGTCATTTGGTCAAAGAATGCAATAAGCTTTGTCTGGCATGGTCTGTTTTTGACAAACCCGTGTTGATTTTTAGTAATGACTTTGTTTGCCTCTAGGTGTTTGCTGATTACATTGTTTAATTATATTTTCCAGAATCTTGCCAATTATTGAGGTCAGGCTGATAGGTCTGTAGTTTCCTGGATCCATTTTTCCCCTTTTTTGAAGATGGGAACTACATCAACTCTCTTCCAGTCCTCTGGTAGTTCCCCAGTGCTCCAGGATCTTTGAAAAATATAGTTTAGTGGTTCTGAGATCACATCT
>NW_015408838.1:0-1339 GCF_001527695.2 Protobothrops mucrosquamatus
CTCCGAGCTTGGTGGTTTCCTTGCAGATGTTTCATGACCCAACTAGGGAACAATATCAGTGCTGGAAGGGAGGGCGGTTTGCAGAGTGGAGAGAGGAGGAGAAGGATTGTGGGGTCCTTGGTGCTCTCTGAGCTTGGTGGTTTTCTTGCAGACGTTTCATGACCCAACTAGGGAACAATATCAGTGCTGGAAGGGAGGGTGGTTGCAGAGTGGAGAGAGGAAGAGGAGGACTTGTGGGGTCTTTGGTGCTCTCCGAGCTTGGTGGCTTTCTTGCAGGCATTTCATGACCCAACTAGGGAACAATATCAGTGCTACTAAGGGTTAGTAGCGCTGTGGGTTAGATGGGCAGCCACCAAATTTGATAAACAAACAACCCATCAGCCCACCTGGTCCCTCCCCTCCCCACTTCCGTTCAGTCTCAAGAAGATCTCTGGAGGAGAACTTTTCCTATGGGACGGTTCCGATCGGACACCTCAGGAGACAACCACAAACGACAACAGGCGCCTTCGCCTTCCCTGCTACCTCCCCTGGTTGAATGAGCTGAGAAGCATCCCAGGAAGGAACCAGCAAGAAGTTCTCGAGGTCTCCAAGATCCAAGCGGAAAACCTGCTTGGCCAGAAGGAAAACAGCAAGCATGGGGAATTGAAAAGCCGATTTCCTCCCGACGGGAGCGTCCACCTCCCCGTCTCCGGGGGGGGGGCCCTCTTCCTCAGATCATTTTGCCCCCTTGCTTCAGTGATCTTCTCTGCGAACCACACCGCCATTCTTTCAGCCACCCATCCGCCTTCCAAGAGTCAATAAAGCAGCTCAATCTCTCTATTCAGAGGCATCCAGCTTTCTGAGCCTTTAGCGAAATGGCTTTCCCCTTCTCTTCCTCTCTCTCCCTCTCTTCATTCCTGCCTATAAAGCGCCTGAGTAAGTGGCCATTATAATAATAACAATAATTATGGTATTTTAAAGCATTGACCCTGGGACCCCCGATGATCAAGGTCAAAACGCTTCAGATAAACAGAGCTGGGGCAGGGAGAGCCTCCAGCTGATGTCTTCCCAGCCTGAAAACCAGACAAAAAGCCAAACAGAGTCCAGAACCACCTGTCAGTCTTCCAGGCGGCTAGTTTAGGTCCTGAAAATGCAACGTTTTCCCCCCTGTTTCTTGGTCCCCTTCTTTCCAAGGGTGCTACCACCTCAAGGCCGGAGATGGTCATCTGAGTTTCTTGACACTTCCTTTGTGAAAGATGTCTCTCTTTGCTCTGGGGGTGAAGCAGCAAATGTTCTCCAGTCCAATTGCATCTTCCTCCTCCTCCTCCTCCTCCTCCTCCTCCTCCTCCTCCTCCTCCTC
>NW_015408838.1:9881-12054 GCF_001527695.2 Protobothrops mucrosquamatus
TCTATCTATCTATCTATCTATCTATCTATCTATCTATCTATCTATCTATCTATCTATCTATCTATCTATCATCATGTCTATCTGCCTGCCTGTCTTTCTTCCTATCTTCCTATCCTATCTTCCTTCCTTTCCTCCCTTTCTTTCTTTCTTTCTTTCTTTCTTTCTCTTTCTCTTTCTCTCTTTCTTCTGTTTTCTTTTTTCTTTTTTCTTTTCTTGTTTTCTGTTTTGTTCTTTTTCTTTCTCTTTCTTTCTTTCTCTCTCACTCCCTCCCTCTCCCTCCTTCTCCCATTTCCTCTCCCTCTCTCTCTCCCCTATATCATCATCATCGTCATTATTTGGTTTCATCGTCATCATCATCATCATCATCATCCTCATCATCCTCATCATCCTCATCATCATCATCCTCATCATCATCATCATCATCCTCATCATCATCCTCATCATCATCCTAAGTGGTGAAACTCTGGCCATTTCATCAAATCCTACCTTGAATTATTTGGTTTCATATACCTGCGGTGCCAGTGTGGTACCCTCATTTGTATTCTCCGCGTTTCCCCCTTTTCTGAAATCTGTTTTCAGTTTGCTTTTACTGGCTAGTGAAAGGATTCCTTTACTAGTCCTCCAGAGCCATGACAAAGAATGCAGGTAAAATTACGTCGGGCTCTTCATTTCTTCCCTGTCCTTCTCTCTCTTTTGGGCTTCTGAGCTGAGGCTTGGCCAAATCTCCTTCGCCATAAGCTCTTTCTGAAAAGATTTCAGCACCTCTTAAAGTTTTCTGTTTGGAGAAAGTTGGCTCACTCTCCCTCCCTCCCTCCCTCCTTTCCTGTCTTCTCTGTATTTTCCTTACCATTTTTCCACCATAAAAAGACCTAACCCGTTTAAAGAGTTGAAGAAGCAGAAGATGATGAATGGAAAAACAAGCGAAACCTGGAAAAAAAAAAGCCGAAACACAAAAGAGAAGAATTTTAGCTTCTTTTCAAACACACAAAAGACTCTGTCAACACCAGTAAGGTTTAAAAAGTGTTGAGTTTTGGGGGGGGGTTTTTGGAAACAAAAAGAGCTCAAATCCCAAACCAATCAGATCCTTTGGCCTCTTTTTTCGCTAATTAGAGCTTTTGAAAACCCATGTCAAACACGCCCGAGCTAATTTAATGCCAAGCTCAAGTCTGCCTCTGATCATTTCTCTCCCCTTGCGAGAATTTTCAATTTGGCAGAGGAAACACCAAAAGAAAGTGAAAAAGACATTTAGTTTAAAGCTTTTCCCTTGGACGGGGATGGTGTGTCGTGGATTCCTTTGACTGCCTGGTGTTTTTTTCCCCTTGATGTTCCTTTCTTGCAGGAATTGCATTGGTTGCCTGTCTGCTTCTGGTGCAATTCAAGATTAATAATAATAATAATAATAATAATAATAATAATAATAATAATAATAATAATAATAATAATAATAATAATAATAATAATAATAATAATAATAAAGTTGGAAGGGACCTTGGAGGTCATCTAGTCCAACCCCCTGCTCAGGCAGGAAACCCTATACCATTTCGGACAAACGGCTGTCCAGTTTCGTCTTAAAAACTTCCAGTGTTGGCGCATTCACCGCTTCTGGAGGCAGGTTGTTCCACTGGTGAATTGTTCTCACTGTCAGGAAGTTTCTCCTTAGTTCTCGGTTGCTTCTCTCTTTAGTTAGTTTCCATCCGTTGCTTCTTATCCTGCCTTCAGGTGCTTTGGAGAATAGCTTGACTCCCTCTTCTTTAGGGCAGCCCCTGAGATACTGGAACACTGCTATCATGTCCCCCCTCATCCTTCTCTTCATTAAACTAGACATACCCAATTCCAGCAACCGTTCCTTATATGTTTTAGATGTCGGTTATCACCTTTCAAACCCTACTTGACTTGGGGCCAGGTTATTTGAAGGACCAGCTCTCCCCAGTTACGTCCAGCATCTGACCCACAGGATGGAAGGCAAAGTTTATGATAGCAATAACATTTAGACTTATAGACCGCTTCACAGTGCTTTACAGCCCTCTCTAAGCAGTTTACAGAGCCGGCCTATTGCCCCCAACAATTATGGGTCCAATCCATTAGGGATGCACATGTAGTGGGACCACAAAAAAGGGGTCCATGATAACCCAGCCAGCTTTCATGTCAAAAGTGGGACTAGAACTCACCCTTC
>NW_015408839.1:0-2173 GCF_001527695.2 Protobothrops mucrosquamatus
CATGTTACTGACAGTTTTCTGGATTGCTTTTCCCCCTATAAAATTAGATCCTACAAATTCTGTGATCACTGTATAAGAATGCATGTCTGGACTGCAATGATGCACAAATCAGGTTAAATCTGGATTGTGTCAGTGGAATTCATTATTTCACTAAAGTTAATTTATATTTATATATATCTATATCAATCTATCTATCTATATCATCTATCTATCTATCTATCTATCTATCTATCTATCTATCTATCTATCTATCTATCTATCTATCTATCTATCTATCTATCTATCTATCTATCTATCTATCTATCTTTGTATACAACTTTTTCAAATTGTTGGATGTATCTTTATCAAATATGTAACTTTGTGTGAACTTTGGAATAGAGAATGATATATCTTTGTCAGGCATTAATGGCTGCCAATCTGTGTGGTGCTAGAGCCACCTTTGATGGCTTATACTAAAACAATGTGATAGAGATCTGAGAAAAAATCCTTTTTAGGCTCAATTCAAACTTGTAATGACTTACTCTCCTGTTGTTGTTGTACCTAAAATTATTTCATGCCATAAACCAAAGTGTTTTTTTTATCAAGTCCCTTAAGTAAATTATTTTTGTTAAGTTTACTTAACAAAAATAATGAGCTTACTTGTAAAACAACCTTTTTTTAAAAACACTTTAAAAAGCCATTTTTTTGATTAGTTGTTTCCCTGCTTTAATTGGGTTTCTTAGGCCATCGAATCCAACTGTACTTTTCTCCTTGATATTTCTAATTTTGGCATTCCAATCTCCAACCCCAAACAGCAAATCTTGTTTGCATGTTCTGATGATTTCACAATGGACTTGATCAAATGTACAGATAGTCATCAACTTACAGCAATTCATTTAGTGATGTTCAAAGTTACAACAGCACTGAAAAAAAGTGATTTATGACCGCTTTTCACACTTGCTGCATCCCCATGGTCATGTGATCAAAATTCAGACGCTTGGCAACTGGCTCATATTTATGACGGTCGCAGTGTCCCGGGCTCATGTAATCATCTTTTGTGACCTTCTAACAAGCAAAATCAATGGGGAAGCCAGATTCACTTAACAGCTATGTTACTAATTTAACAACTGCAGTGATTTACTTAACAACTATGGCAAGGAAGGTTGAAAATGGGGCAAAATTCACTTAACTGTCTCTCTTAACCAAAAAAAATTGTGGTCGTAAGTCAAGGACCACCTGTAATCTTTTACTGTGTTGAGCTTTCCCATGTTCATGCTTTCCATGTTCACATTCTTAATTCTATTTTTGCAGCTTCAGATTTTTCTGCTTGGCGACATCGTCAGCAACTAAACTTTAATCTAGCCATATCATAAACCTCCTTATGTAGCACTCTGAAAAGTCCTCAGGATATCCTCAGTAGTATCTTGGGTGTCACTTGACCTAAGCGGCCCATCACCCAGCATTATATTGCCAACAATTTTGCATTTTCTATCCATACAGGTTTTTTTTTTAGTATATTACAGGAGTGGTTAACTATTGCCATCTCCCGCTCAGTATGAAATGATGCCTTTTGCCATTGTCATTAAAATGATGTGCCTGCAGCATTGTCCTACATCACTGCTGTGCAATATAGATGCCTGTTTACATTAGCAGAACAGCTGGGATGACCTTCACACCTTGAATCATCCTGCTGGGGTTATATACTCCAGGCTTTCTTCACTTATCTCTCCCGATAGTGTCAGCTGCCTTGCAACAATGAGGTAGCACACAGGGTTTTTAGGGAAGGGGGAACTGAAATTGGGCAAGCATACAACATGATTTCATTTTAGCTTGACAGAGTGGAAGGTAGCATGGAGTTTGCTTGGATTTCATTAGAGTGTCTACAAGCAAACTGTTGCACCGTCTACCTCATAGTTGAAAGGAACCTGTACAAACCTGCTCTGCTTCTGCACTAATAGATATTTTGATCTTAAAGCATCTATTTGGCTTCTCTGCCTCTGAACTGGAAAGGGAAAGCAAGTCATCATTTCTTTAAAAAAAATAATTATTCTTTACATCAACATTTCTCAGAGCGACACACAGTAACAGCATGATCACAAAATAAAAACGGCATAGACTGAAACAGTAGCTGAAAGCAGCAGAAACTAAAAATATACGGGATTGAAGTCTTAAAAACGGAAATGCTGCAGGAAAT
>NW_015408840.1:0-2173 GCF_001527695.2 Protobothrops mucrosquamatus
ACTATTTCAACTCCTGGCAAGCAGTTTTCTTGTATATTTCACGTGCCCCTATGCCCATCTCCTTGATGGGACAGCAGCAGAACAACATGAAACGAGGCTGACTGGGCTAGAGAAGCCTGCATCAGCCTGGAAGGGTCAGTAAAAGTCTCTGTTTCCACCTGGCAACCCATACAGTTTTGAACATCCTACAATTGTTGGATGTTGGCATTTTAAAGGGAAACACTAGTTTGGATGAGATGAAGACAATGGCAGGCAAATATGGCAAGATCTTCTTACAAGGGCATGTTTATACCGTGGTTAGATGCAAATAGGGAAACACCCATTCTTCCTTCACTTTCTCCATAGCGTGTCTTTCTCATAATTTCATGACGTTCTGTCACTGTGGTCTTTTAAAACTACCATGTACAGTATGGGGAAATAAGCTGGGGAAATATACTGGGAGATGAACCTAGGCTCTGGGGAACAAGGACAGGATAAGATAAAGTAACATTTTAGAAAGAAATTTCCTAGAACACTGCCCCTTTTGTTTTGTCAGAAGTGCCATTGTCTTAGTAACATTTCCCTTTTACGTCATAATTCTATCCTAACTACTTCCCTGACTTTACTATACACAGGATGTGCTGCATTTAATCCAGTGTTTCTCAAGCTCTTTAAGATGTGTGGATGCATGCTAGCTGGGGAATTCTGGGAATTGAAATCCATATATCTTAAAGTTGGCAGGGCTGCGAAACACTGAAATTCTAAATGAAAACCTTGCCCGTGTCCAATCCCATATATACTGTATGTATATAGAGGGAATGTTTGCATCCACAACAGATTTATCTTTTGCTTCTGTAGTGAGCTGAAATAAACCAATTTGGGCTTCAATGGAATTGTACATTGGTCTCCAATCTGAATGAACTCCTTTCCCCCCCCTACAATTCAGTGTCAGAAGTGTGATGACCGGGAACAAGGAGGCTGAGATTTTGCCTCTGTGGCAACCAGCAGGCATTCTCCCATTGAAGTGCTATACAAATTGGTGAATTTGGGAACCCCAATCTCTTTTGTATCTTGGGGGCAAAGCAAGTCATCCTGAAAACAGCTGGAATCATGCAAATACTGTAAGTGGAAAGTTTTTCATATTTTTTTTATGTAGGTTTCAAGATTTCCCCAATGCAGGCCTTTAAGCCCCTTCCCTCCCACTATCCGGTGTTAGTACAATTTATTCTGGATAGGGTTAATGTTACCATCTCAATTACAATTAGCCAACTAGATCAGATAACCACACCCTTGACCTTTGGTTTACTTACAGTAATCTTTTCTGGCTTTTTAAATGTTAATGTGAGGCCCAGCTGTTGCCAGGTTACTTGGTTTAGTGGTTATCTTCAAGCAGAGTTCCTGCTGAGCTCCAAGCTGAGTACTACGCAAGTTTTTAAGTACGGTAAGCTTGCTGTTGCTTACCATGCTCTTGTCTTCTAGGGTAGCTTCTGCTTATATCCTGATAACCCTTGTCATCTTATAGCAGTGGTAGCTGTTGCTGCTGAAACAAGAGTGTCTTTACAGTCTTGAAATGCTCTTTACTGAACTGAATACTTTATTTGACACACAAGAAATTTGTCTCCCATGCAGAAGCTCTCAGTGTACATGCAAAGCAACAGAGTAATGATATATCATCATCATAATACCAATAAAAGAGGGGAGTAAAAAAGATAAGGATAAATAATAATACTACAGCCATACTACATGGGTAAATACACATAGACATTAGGCAGCACTTGAGAATTAGGTGTTCATCAGAGAGATGGCATGAGGGGAAAAAAGTATCCCTGTCTCTTTGGCTTGTTTTCAAATCAGGATCTGAGCCTAAGTGGAATAATGCAGTACAAACTGGCTGTAATATGCAGTTCATCTAGAAAATAGCTTACTTTGGGAGAGAGGAATGCTGGATGGCATTCAGCTTCTCAGATTCAGATTTAATCTTCCACTTCCCATTACAGCAGGGGTGTCCAAACTTTTTTCAAAGAGGGCCAGATTGGATGAAGTGAACGTGCTGGAGGGCCGAACATTTTTCCGAACATTCTTTGAACCATTACAATTAAATGCAAATGAATTATTTTATGCCTCTTTCCTCTCCCTCTCTTTCCTTTTTTTCTCTCTCTCTCTCTTTCCTTTCCCTTTCCTCTCCCCTCTCTCT
>NW_015408841.1:0-2173 GCF_001527695.2 Protobothrops mucrosquamatus
TCTGCGCCTGCGCTCTTCACACGCCTCCTGCAGGGCACATTTGGTAAAGTTCGTGCATGCAGGCTGCCGCCAAGCACAGGGAGTAGCACAGCTAAGGAAAAGGGCAAAAAAAAATGGCGGACGGAGTGGTTTGGCGACCCCCGTGAAATGGTCGTGCGACCCCAAATGGGGTCGCGACCCACAGGTTGAGAACCGCTGATCTAAGTTATAATACATGAAATACACTATTTGGGGAAAGTTTTACTGTATTAGGAACTTTCTCAAGGAACAATAAGAACCAGATAGGGCTTATATAGATTTAGTCATAATTATAATCAATTCATACCTCAAGCTGCATTTACCATGCATTTTTACAAAGAAGCAAAACCATTCTTCTTGTGAAACTTTTATTAGACATTCTCTGTTAATTGACGGTCAGACACATTGAAATTATGCAGAACAAAATACTGTATGTGTTTCTGTGTGTTCAATATAGCAACTGCTTTTGTCTCCTACTTTTTATCCAAACATTCTAGTGAAACTCAAACTATTAAAATATACAAAATTTTCATGAAGACACACCTAAAAATGTTTTATTCTATGTTCATTGCCAAGCATTTTAAATATTGTATTTTACATTACACTCTTACAATACAAAAATGCTATTCAAATCTTTTTTAAAAAATATCAGTCCAGGATCAAACCACAGATCCTGTCTAACAATTTACCCTTTAATAGATCATCGGTAGTTTCAGATGTTTGGGCCCATCTTTGTTTTGGCCAGCAAGATGTTAATTTTCAGCAAAAAGTCCATAAAAGATTTTCAGTCATTAACAAATGTACAGTAATTATTTTCTTTTACCTGATCAACAAAGTCAATTTTTCTATCTCTACAAATCTTCTCCAGCCCTTCCTCCATTGTGGGTATTTCAGAATCTTTCCATCTTTGTGCATTTAATAATCTCACTGCAACTGTCATGTACAAAATAAATTGCCAATTATTTGAAATAATAATAATAATAATAATAATAATAATAATAATAATAATAATGATGATGATGATAAAGTTGGAAGGGACCTCGGAGGTCATCTAGTCCAACCTCCTGCTCAGGCAGGAAACCCTATACCATTTCGGACAAATGGCTGTCCAGTTTCTTCTTAAAAACTTCCAGTGTTGGAGCATTCACTGCTTCTGGAGGCAGGTTGTTCCACTGGTTAATTGTTCTAACTGTCAGGAAGTTTCTCCTTAGTTCTAGGTTGCTTCTCTCTTTGGTTAGTTTCCACCCGTTGCTCCTTGTCCTGCCTTCAGGCGCTTTGGAGAATAGCCTGACTCCCTCTTCTTTGTGGCAGCCCCTGAGATATTGGAACACTGCTATCATGTCCCCCCTCATCCTTCTCTTCATTAAATGCTTACTATACTGTGTTAGTTCAAACATATATTCATAATCATCTAGATTCCTTTCTTTTTCAAAACATACAGAATCATTCTGCTGTTTAAACTATATCCATAAGAAGTTTTTAAACTCTGATTTCTTTACTTGCATCAATATTCTGATATTACACCAATGCCAGAATTGCTACATTATTTCCTTCCAGGTCCAGTTCAAAACCCTGATATTTAATTTTAAACCTTACTCAGAACTTTGGAACTTGGATGTCATCTTCTTTGGTCCACACTGTGCGTTCTCTGAGGAAGGCTATGCTAGAAATTCTCACCCAGAGAAAATGGGAATGATGTGGCTATCAACGAATCCTATGAGAAACTGCTCCACTCTCTGAAATACCCTGCCTCCTAAGATACAGAATATTGTTAACCTCTTGGCCTTTAAGAAAGTACCTTAATTTTCATAAGGATGTTTGGGTGCTGATCATGAAGAGCTGCCATAATTGAGTTAGCTTCAAGAAGTACTGTATTCTTATATATATATTTAAATATTGAGTTAAGATGTAAATATTCTAAAATATTAGATGTATGGATGGAAGGATGGAAGGATTTATGGAGGGAGGGAGGGAGGGATGGACGGACTCTGTATTATTTCAAGTTTAAAGAGAATCATTGACAGAAAACATTATAAAAAAGGCAATTCACATGCCAAATTCTGAAATTTAACTCTTTCTTTCTCAATAATTAGCATAACTTCACTCAGAAAAATTCTGCTATGAGTGCTCCATAGACAATCCAATAACAACTCCC
>NW_015408842.1:0-2172 GCF_001527695.2 Protobothrops mucrosquamatus
TGCTCCAGGTACGGCCCTCCCCCTTCCGTTCCCTGCGGCGCTGCGTGTCGAGGCCGGGACGGAATACCCCGGGCCGCCGCAGCCAAGCGCGAGGGGGAACGCCAGACGCCTCACGCGAAGGGGGGAGGCCTGGCAACGCTGCGCTCTGCCGGGCGCTCACCGACAAACCGGGGGGAGCCGAGGCGGCCAGGGAGGAACATCCAACTGCCGGCAACCAGCCGGAACTGCTGGGGCCGGCCCGTATTGAAGAATATGGCCGAATTTACCCGGGCTGGCCGTATATCGGCGTATAACACGCACACATCATTTGCCCCCTATTTTCAGGGGGAAAAAGTGCGTGTTATACGCCGATAAATACGGTAGTTGACACACTATTGCACTAATGCATGATCGGAATGCACAGGAATGCCAGACAACTTAATTTGCAATAGGTTCTGAAACTGGGTTCCTTGAAACCCAAGGGATTTGAAAGGGTCTGCAGGATTGAGAAACATTTTTTTTGCAAATGATTAAAGATAAAAATCAGAATGTACCTAACTATCCTCTCACGCATGTCCATAGCCATTTTCTAAGGTGGATCAGAAAGGGCTTATTAGCTGATCCTTTTGATCAGGGTTTTGGGGAATAATTAGTTTTAAGTATCAAGTTTCATAGTTTTTAAAAATTTGAAAACATCAGCGCCAAATACTTTAATTCTATGGCCTTTACTGTTTTAGAACAAGAACAGCAGCCTCTCCTTTGTTCCCTCGTAGGGTAGAATATGGAGGAATCTGGAAGTTGACATCTGTTATTTATGTTTAGAAAAGAGGGAAGAAAAAGTGTTACTTATGACAGAGTTTCCTTTTAAAAAACATTATTGAGCAAAGTTTATGAGTGGCAGAGGTATAGTCAAAGGGGCAGAGGAATAAGACTTGAGATCACAAACCGAGTCTCATGGCCCGACCCAACCATTCCTGTTGCAGCCCTTGATTATTGGATGTCTTCCTTGTGGCTGATGTTATCAGACCATAGCTTTTGATGTAAAGCCATTGTTTCGGCCAAACCATAGTTAAACCCAGTGCTTTTTTTGTCATAGAACGAATGGAATGGCGTTCCGGCACCTTTTTTTTGAAGGGAAGAACCTGCTCCTTCTAAGCCGCCAGCGTGAGTAAAGCTCTGGCTTGGTGAAAGGAAGCTGCCCATGGAAATTGGGGGCATCAAAGGTCCACCCGGAAACACTACCACGCCCCTGAAAGCAGACCCTCTTCTCTGCCTTGGTTCTCTGGGCTCCCCTTGCCACCGCTGCCCGTCCTCACCTCCACGTTGGCCGCCAGGAACCAGGACTGGCTCCTAGAGTTAATCTCTTCGAGGGACCAGGCATGCTCCCAAAGCAGCAGCGCCGCCGCCATCTTGCTTGTTCGGGCTCCAAAGGAAGCCTCTGTGTCATCAGAGGCGGAGGAGGACGAGGTGGCAGAAGACATCCCAGCTCTGAACCAGCACTCTCTCAAAAGCCGTGGCAATGGCGTCCATCAGCTGATGCTGCTCACGTGATCTGCACCTCAGAAGCTCCCTAAAGCGGTTCCCCCTCCCCACTCCATAAAGGGCTTTCGATTGGAGCCGGAGCTGTGCATGAGTTCCGGCACCTTTTTTTTTTTTTTTTTTTACACAAAAAGCACTGGTTAAACCTATTTGCAATTTGTGGTTTGGATAAAATATCTGAGAATAATTGAAAATAAAAGCAGTCTTTAGTCCTGCAGCATTCTTGTGGAGTGGAAAAGGAGACTAGCATAGGCAGATATTGCTAAACTATGATCCAGCATGCATATTACTGTGATCTATATTTGAAAAGGGTGGTATGTTGTCCATTGTTCTGGTAATTAAAATAATTCTAGATTGCTCATAGAATCTGTATATCTTATGCAAATGATTAGATTCTAAGTGTCATTAATGCCATTCCATTCCAATAACTTGTACAGCTTCCATTTATAATCAACGTATTGTTATGTATAATCAGGATGATTTGGTGGAAGAAATACATATTAAAATGTAGGTAGTTTTAGGTATGTTTAGAAATACGTAATCAAATCAAGTATCTCATTACCTCTGAAATAAAAAAGGTCTTGATTTATTATAAACTCTTTTTTTGTTACATAACTCAAACCCAAACTCTTGCATCTTGGGAATGTCACAAAG
>NW_015408843.1:0-2172 GCF_001527695.2 Protobothrops mucrosquamatus
TAGTTTAACGAAGAGAAGGACGAGGGGGGACATGATAGCAGTGTTCCAATATCTCAGGGGCTGCCACAAAGAAGAGGGAGTCAAGCTATTCTCCAAGGCGCCTGAAGGCAGGACAAGAAGCAACGGATGGAAACTAATCAAGGAGAGAAGCAACCTAGAACTAAGGAGAAACTTCCTGACAGTTAGAACAATTAACCAGGGGAACAACCTGCCTCCAGAAGCGGTGAATGCTCCAACACTGGAGGTTTTTAAGAAGAGACTGGACAGCCATTTGTCTGAAATGGTATAGGGTTTCCTGCCTGAGCAGGGGGTTGGACTAGATGACCTCCAAGGTCCCTTCCAACTTTATTATTATTATTGTTGTTGTTGTTATGTGCTTTTTTTTCTTTTCTGTGTAGGCTGATGCCATCTATGACATGATTGGCTTCCCTGAGTTCATCCTTGACAACAAGGAGTTGGATGATGTCTACGATGGGGTGAGAACTTAAGACAGCAGCATGAAAGGCATGGAAATTGTTCAGGGCCTGGTTGTATGACGCTAAGACAAAGATGCAGGCATGTCTTGAGCAGAGGTTTGAAGCTGCAGGACACAGCTTGACAAACTCTGAGTTTATTGCTTCTTATATACTTGTTACATACACAGCTTAACCATTAGATGCTGACAAAGGTTTGTTCACTGAAAAATGTCTTCATGTAAGCATCTATTTTCTAGTAACACATTACATGGTCAAAGATCAGGTAAGAACAAATACAGGGACATGAAAAGCAGAATGAACTAACAAAGACAGGAAGAGATAGAAAGAAACTTAAGCATATTATCTGTTTAGGTAGGTGAAGCATTAAGTCAAAAGGGTATGACCTTCTGGCTGCTTCATTGGGATAAAGGGTATCAAGAGGTTATAGAATTATGAGGTTTGTGGGGGGGAAACCATGGCAGTTTGCTGCGCATGAATTTTTCCCCACACCTGGTTGGCTCAGAGAAACAAGGGAAGCTCGCATGATACCTTGGCATGATACCGGGGGTTCAAACATTGGGTCAAATGTGGTTGATTCACCTGGTTGCTTCGTATAACTATGTGTGAAGCCAGGCTTTGTGGCTTGTTCACCGTTGCATGCCTTAAGGGTGATTTTGCACCATGCAGAAGACTAAACTCTAAAATGGTTTGGGGTTAGTTTGTAGATCAGCGTGTTGTAAGAAAACAGCTACTACAGGGATGTCCAATCTCGGCCACTTTAAGACGTGTGGACTTCAACTCCCAGAATTCCTCAGCCAGCAAGACTGGCTGCAGAATTCTGGGAGTTGAAGTCCACACGTCTTAAAGTGACCAAGGTTGGAGACCCCTGAGCTACTGTTTTAGCAAGCTGCGCGGACCAAGCCATCTTCTGACCAATTTCTTAAGGCCAAGATGACATGTGAATAATTTGTGCTTTGTTCTTCAGATTGTATTAACTGGAAATGCTAGATTTTCTCTGTGAAAGGTAGGTTATTATCCCCACTGCAAGGCTGAAATGTGTTTCTTTTGTCTTCTTCTTCTTTCCAGTATGAGGTCTCAGAAGACTCTTTCTTTCAGAACATGTTGAATTTCTACAACTTCTCTGCCAGGTTTATGGCAGACCAACTGAGGAAGCCTCCCAACCGAGACCAGTAAGGATTCCCTTTTCCCCAGTCACGGCATAAGATAGAGTTAGGAAGTGAGGATGAATGCCCTCAGTTTGACACAACAATGGAAGAGGAAGAGGTAGACAACCCCTAGGTCAAAATCCAACACAGAAGTCAATAGTAAGACCAGGATTCAAGAAAAAAGTTCCAGGATCTGTATTAAGATTCAGAGAACTAAGACACTCAAGCTTGAATGAAGTCCTGGCAGAAGTGAGTTGGTTCGTTCATTCGTTCGTTTGTTTGTTTGTTTGTTCATTCGTTAATTTGTTCGTTTGTTCATTCATTCAGTCAATCAATCAATCAATCAGTCTATCAATCTATCAATATGTCGTCCTTCTCACTATCCAGATTACTAAGTTAGTGAGATCCTTCCTTCCTTCCTTCCTTCCTTCCTTCCTTCCTTCCTTCCTTCCTTCCTTCCTTCCTTCCTTCCTTCCTTCCTTCCTTCCTTCCTTCCTTCCTTCCTTCCTTCCTTCCTTCCTTCCTTCCTTCCTTCCTTCCTTCCTTCCTTC
>NW_015408844.1:0-2172 GCF_001527695.2 Protobothrops mucrosquamatus
TAAATTCACCAGCAGCCATTTCCAGTTTCATCAATTATATTACAGATGACAATACTACTTGTTCTTTTGCCAGAGTAAACAGATTAGGGTCGTCATGCCTGTTGTTCTCCAGATTGGTTTTTCTTTTTCATTTATCCTCCATGTTGGACTACTTGACGTAGCCCTGTTTTAGGGTATATTTAGAGCCCTTAGCTAAGAATAGATGGATGATTATTAGTTGAGTTGAAAAGTTGACCTCTGTATATTATATTGAGTTCGTTTAATTAAAGGAGAACGTAACAGAACAGGGTATTAGACAAAGCTCCTTTCTGAATGAAAGAAGCAAAACACTTTCAGTGTTTTGATCTGGGAACTAAATAAAACAAACCTGAATTATAAACTAGATTACCATTATCTCATTCACCTAGCCACCCCACTCCACCAATACATACAAGACTGTATGCCTGCATGAATAGGGATACAAAACAATGTTTAATTTCAGAGGCAAGTCCTGTGATTGAAACTTGCTGAGAAGTTAGGTTTCCTAGCTTAACAGCTGTTTATAATATTTTCCATTGCCACTGATTACTCATTAAAAAGAAAAGATACTCTGCCTCTGCTTAGTGCCACTCTTTTTATTTATTAAAACTCAAATAGACATTAAAAAACTGTTTTGCTTCTGCAAATTGTGGTTAAGATTCCAATCTTGCAGTTACACTAGACAAGAGAGAAGGAGAACGGAATGCAGAAAAGTAAACCTTATTATAACTTGTCCTCAGAGTAAAACTCTTTTATGTGCCATGCAAGTTCAAGTGGGATTATTTTTTTTCCTTCATTTTTTTCTAATTTTGCAAAGCAATATCACCCATACTCCTTCATGGATTACTGCCTTGTCGTGGCAAAGGGGCTTGCGTAACTCAATGAAGCTATGAGCTATGCCCGTGGTGGTGAACTTATGGCACGCGTGCCATAGGTGGCACGCAGAGCCCTCTCTGTGGACATGCGCGCCGTCGCCCCAGTCCTAGGCTTTCAGCTGGGTTTTATAAAACCTTTTCGCTTTAGGTCTCCGCCGCCGTGTGCAAAAAAAAAAAAAGTTCAATATATCAATCAATTTCAACTTCTTGCGGGGAAAACACGATCTCGCAAAGTTGGAATTGATCGATTGAACTTTTTAGTCCCACCCAGTCTGCCGTTATCATGCCCACCCAATTGGCCATGCCCACCCAATTGGCCACACCCACCCAATGGGCACGCCTACCCGGCACCCGACGATACATAAGTGGGTTTTGGGTTGCAGTTTGGGCACTCGGTCTCTAAAAGGTTCGCCATCACTGAGCTATGCCATGCAGGGCCACCCAAGACGGACTGATCAAAGCAGAGAGTTCTGACAAAATGTGATCCACTGGAGAAGGAAATGGACAGGAATGGGTGAATTTAATTCAGAGGACCATCATGTATACTACTGCAGGGAAAAATCCCTCAGAAGAAATGGAGTAGCCTTCATAGTCAATAAAAGAGTAGGAAAAGCAATACTGGGATACAATCCCCAAAATGACAGAATGATAGTGCAAATCCAAGGCAAACCATTCAATATCACAGTAGTCCAAGTCTATGCCCCAACCACTGGTGCTGAAGAGGATGAAATTGACCGGTTCTATGAAGCCCTATAGCACCTTATAGAATCAATACAAAAAAATGATGTCCTAATGGAAGGATGGTCCTCAATGGAACCACATCTACATGGAGGGAAGTGTGTAGTGGGGTGCCCCAGGGCTCTGTTCTGGGCCCAGTGCTCTTCAACATCTTCATCAACGATTTGGACGAGGGGATAGATAGGGAACTCATCAAATTTGTAGACGACACCAAGCTGGCAGGAATAGCCAACACTCCAGAAGACAGGCTTAGGATACAGGAGGATCTGGACAGACCTGAACACTGGGCGCTATCTAACAAAATGAAATTCAATGGTGAAAAAAGTAAGGTTCTACATTTAAGCAAGAAAAACCAAATGTACAGGTATAGTATAGGGGGTACCTTGCTCAATAGTAGTAACTGTGAGAGGGATCTCGGAGTCCTAGTGGACAATCATTTAAATATGAGCCAGCAGTGTGCTGCAGCTGCCAAAAAAGCCAACACAGTGCTAGGCTGCATTAACAGAGGGATAGAATCAAGATCACGTGAAGTGTTAATACC
>NW_015408844.1:10296-12328 GCF_001527695.2 Protobothrops mucrosquamatus
GGGGGAGGGCCTTCTCTGTGGGAGCTCCCACCCTCTGGAATGAACTACCCCCAGAGATCAGGGTGATCCCTGATCTCCCTTCCTTCCGCCGCGCCCTTAAGACATGGTTATTCCAACTTGCAGGACTGGCCTAGGGGAAAAATTTTTTAATGGGGGTTTTAAAGTAATTTTTAACTACTAGACCAATTATTAATATTTGATTTTAATTATGTTTTTAATTTGTAGTTTTTTGGTTGTAGCATTTTATTTGGTTGTTAGCCGCCCTGAGTCCGCAAGGAGAAGGGCGGGATATAAATTAAATTAATAAATAAATAAATAAATAGTTAATTTCTGTTGTAAAGAAAGATCCCCAGGCGGGCCATCAAGCAACCTAAACTGTGTGGTGCTGATAACACTCAGGTAGAATAAACTTTTTCCATTCCCCAATCTTCAAAAAGCTGCGTACAGCCAATTCACAACTATCTTCAAGGTTGCTGACCTCAAGTTGAGGTTAAATGCTAAAGGAGAGTCCCCACGCATGGGTGATCAGAGAAGGGGTGAGGCAAATTCCCAGCAAGGGAGAATAAGCTGCCCTGAAGCTCTGCAGGGCTTCAAGAAAAAAGATTAGTTTTGATGCAATTTTGTAGGCACTGCAACGTCTCTGTTAATAAACCAACTGAAGTTCTTGGTCTCTTCCAATATGAGAACAGGCTGGTCCAGAACTAACTCAAACCGTTGCAAAGACCCCCATAGGGAAGCGCCCTCAACATAAGAAATTGAACCAAATCTCCTGATGAGCAAAACTATGCTTAAGACTGAATTTGGGGTATTTTATTTTTGCAGCAGTGCAAGATACCCCTTTGTAAGATTAGGAAAAGGCTGAAGAAAGTGGCTGGAGCAAACAGGTTGTCATGAATGAGAAAAATGGCAAGTGGGAAGGAGACAGAAGTGTCTCCTTTACCCATTTCCTTGGCAAGCCCCCACCTGGTTTTAAAGCACTGATAGTTTTTTTTAAAAAAAAATTCCACTGGTTTTTAAAAACTCCAATTACCTAGCTTACAGGTAGTCCTCAACTTACAACCACAATTCAGCCTTCTGTTGTTAACTGAAACATTTGTTAAGTGAGTTTTGTCCCATTTTACAACCTTTCTTGCCTCAGTTGATAAATTAGCAACCTGGTTGTTAAGTGAAACTGGCTTCCCCAATGACTTTGCTTGTCAGAAGATCACAAAAGGGGATCACATGACCCTGGGACCCAGCAATGGTCATAAGTATGAGCTAGTTGCCAAGCGTCCAAATTTTGATCACATGACCATGGGGATGCTGCTAAGGTCGTAACTGTGAAAAATGGTCATAATTCACTTTTTTCATTTAGTTGTAACTAAATGAACTGTTGTAAGTTGACGACTATCTGTATTGATGAAGAAGAATTTGCAAACTTCAAGCATGCTTGGATCAGGAACTGGGTGTATCACTTTTAAGGGTTCTTGAAGTCCTCATTATTTTGTCTTTCTTGGGATGGTGATTCACGCAAAATTCTAAATATTCAACTCTATTTTCCTTCCTCTGATATTTGTGTAACCAGAAGTTCTGAGTGATACTTTTGCTGTAGCTATTTCATATACTTTTGCCAAATCGATTACATGCTAGACCTGTGAAATCTATTAAGCAGTGCAAGAAAACAAAATCACAAGCCCTTTGTTTTGGGAAATAATATTACCATCATATTTTATTTTGCTTTGTTTTAAATTGGATCGGTGTCTGGGCTGTCAGCGATAATCTCACGCATAACAAAACCAAAAAACCCAGCAATTATGTGTTTTTTTTCCTTTGTGGTGTCATGGAAATCTCCATCTCCTTCATATGCCTTTGCCAGACACAAGAGCAGGGTAAGAAAATATATTCTTGCCATTTCCTTCTACTGAATGTAGGCACAGATTTGTAGACCTACTGGAGAGAACAGAACGTGCTCACTTTTGATACCTGGACTAGGACCAGCACATGAATAATGGAATGCTTTCTAAGTTGTCTCCTGAATAGGTCAATACAAACA
>NW_015408845.1:0-2172 GCF_001527695.2 Protobothrops mucrosquamatus
ACTCAATATTGTAATTTTGGGAAATAGCTAGCTTGTTAAAAGCTTCTCTAGCCATTGGGAAGGCACGATGTTGTCATTTTATTTCATTCCATTTCGGGCTTTTTTGACGTTTGACATTGTAATTATTGTTTGTTTAAAAAAGTCTTAAGGCTCAGAAATATGCTAGGCATTCTGACCTCAATCATGGCAGAGTGAAAATATAAATCGATATTTTTAGAGTATAGAAGAAAGTGAAAAGCAGATAATGTTTTTATGGTCCCCATCCTGTCGGATTTATTTTATTATTATTATTATTATTATTATTATTATTATTATTATTATTATTATTATTATTATTATTATTATTATTATTATTATTATTATTATTATTATTATTATTATTATAAAGTTGGAAGGGACCTTGGAGGTCATCTAGTCCAACCCCCTGCTCAGGCAGGAAACTCTATACCATTTCAGACAAATGGCTGTCTTCTTAAAAACGTCCAATGTTGGAGCATTCACCACTTCTGGAGGCAGGTTGTTCCATTGGTTAATTGTTCTAACTGTCAGGAAGTTTCTCCTTCGTTCTAGGTTGCTTCTCTCCTCTGTTAGTTTCCATCCGTTGCTTCTTGTCCTGCCTTCAGGCGCTTTGGAGAATAGCTTGACTCCCTCTTCTTTATGGCAGCCCCTGAGACATTGGAACACTGCTATCCTGTCCCCCCTCGTCCTTCTCTTCGTTAAAGTAGACATACCCAATTCCAGCAACCGATCCTTATATGCTTTAGCCTCCAGTCCCCTAATCATCTTTGTTCCTCTTCTCTGTACTCTTTCTAGAGTCTCAACATCTTTTTTACATCGTGGTGACCAAAACTGGGTGCAGTATTCCAAGTGTGGCCTTACTTTCTTTTTTTTTATTATTATTATTTTTATTTTTGGATGCAAAAGCATTTAGTTTCCTTGGTTGAAAGTATGTGGGCTACAAAGATGCACAACACCAGGGATCACACTGTAGCACTGAATACATTTCCTTGAGAATAAGTCAAACTGGATAGACACTGAATTCAGTAACATATACAGAATAACAGAGTTGGAAGGTACCTTGGAGGTCTTCTAGTCTAGCCCCCTGCTCAAGCAAGAGACCCTCTACCAGAGGTCTTCAAACTTGGCCCTTTTATGACTTGTGGACTTCAACTCCCAGAATTCCTCAGCCAGCGTGCCTGGCTGAGGAATTCTGGGAGTTGAAGTCCACAAGTCATAAAAGAGCCAAGTTTGAAAACCCCTGTTCTAAACCATTCCAGACAAATGGTTGTCCAATATTTTCTTAGAAACCTTTGGTGTTCAAGGACCTACAACTTGTAGAGGCAAGTCATTCCACTGATTTATTGTTCTGTCAGGAAACTTCTCCTTAGTTCCAGGTTGCTCTTCTCCTTGATGAGTTTCCATCCATTGCTTCTTGTCCAGCCTTCAGGTGCTTTGGAGAAGAGGTTGACCCCACCTCTTCTTTGTTGTAGCCTTTGAGCACACATACATCTGTAGCAGAAGTTCTCTGCAAAGATCATAATTCTCTGCAATGCAATTGTATTGTGCAACATTCTTGGGGCTAATTGTTGGGAAATAACACACAATATTCTGCAGGGAGGGGGGAGGTTAAAAGGAAAGGCAAGATGGTGGTCATTACCTTGCAAAGTCCCGCAAAGTCAGCTTTGATGGTGTCCAGCCACCAGGTTCTTTGGTGGCCTGGTTTCCTTTTACTTTCCAAGCATAATTGCTTTCTCCAGTGAATTCCCCCGCGTGACACGGCCAAAATAAGTGAGACACAGTTTCGTGATTTTGCCTTTCTGAGACATATCTGTTGTTATGAATAGAATAGAGCTGGAAGGGACCTTGGAGGTCTTCTAGTCCAGCCCCCTGTTTAAGCAGGAGAACTTATACCATGTGACTGTCTAGCCTCTTCTTAAAAATCTCCAGTGATGGAGCGCCCACGATTTCTGGAAGCAAGCTGTTCCACCGGTTAATTGTCCTCCCATTGACATAAATCTCATGCCCTGGCCCTCTCCCATACTGATTACTGCAATGCCCTCTACATGGGACTGCCCTTGAAGAGTACCTGAAAGCTGCAATTGGCGCAGAATTTGGTGACGTGAGCAGTTTTGGATGCCACTAGGATTGGTGCATTGGGTGCTGCTTTGCTTC
>NW_015408846.1:0-2172 GCF_001527695.2 Protobothrops mucrosquamatus
ATCAGATCTTCATAATACCGTATTTTCCGGCATATAAGACGACTGGGCGTATAAGACGACCCCCAACTTTTCCAGTTAAAATATAGAGTTTGAGCGAGAGAGGGGGGGGGAGAGAAAACTTGATGAGTAATATGCCAAACCACATGTGTAAAGGAATAAAATAGAATACCTGTATTTTCTGGCGTATAAGACGACTGGGTGTATAAGACGACCCCCTACTTTTGAGAAGATTTTCAGGGTTTAGAAAGTCGTCTTATACGCCGGAAAATACGGTAATGTAATATCGAGTTGCTTTAACCCCCCAAAATTGCATGAAATTTCCCTCTGTGAAAATACTGTATGTGGTATTTCTTTTTCCTTCCTGTTGATATTTATTTATTCAATTCAATTTCTGTATTTGCCCATTTCAGCCAACTGACTCTGGGCAGATTACAGTTCTAAAACTAAAAAAAAAAACCCAGTTAAGATAATTAAAAACAATTTAAACAGTTAAAACATCAAAAAAAGATATATAGCATCAACTGATATTTATTTATATATTAGTTTTTATAAATAAATCATGTATAAAATATAAGGCCACTATAGGTGTGTGAATTTGAGCTTCTTATTTTAAAGTTGGGAACCTTTGGAATTTTTATCCTGAAATAATCTTTTTTTTTTTTATTTTGATGTTGCAGCAGTAATGAGGAATTATCCATGGGATGATATATGGGAAGAACATTATATTTCCTTTCCCTAGCATGTTGACCTCTGGGGAGAAATCAACTTGAATCTCGACTCTGTAAGAAATTGTGTAATTTTGGGACTTCCGGTGGGATGGCGCGCCGATGGCGGCTCTTTTCGGAGCCGTCCTCTTGGGAAGACGTCAGAGCCAGCATGAACAGCGGTCAGCAGCTGTTCAGCGGCTTGGAACCTTGTGCCCCGGGAGAAGGGGTCAAGGTGAGTACTCCTGGATAGGAGTAGAGTCCCAAAAGCTCTCCCTTTATTTCGGGAGAGCGAAATTGGGTACTCCTCCGGAGTCCGGGAAATCTCCGCCTCCCAAGTGCCTTTGTTCCCTTTTTTGGGGGGAACAAAGCTAGTCGCTGCCTCCACTGCTGAGAATTATAGAAAACTGTGAGTAAATAATAACCAGACGGAACTGACCAGGGGAAACTGGACTTGAGTAACCTAAGACTTTAACTCAATTTATTAACATCTTCTTTAAAGTTAAGTTGAAATGAGGGGGGAAAAAATGGCTGCGGTTTGCCGTTTTTTTTTATAGATGAGAGTGACTTTCCTTTTTAACTTTCACTTTCTTGCAGCGTTGAATGAAGAGGGAAATTGTTACCCCTTGGCTTAAGGTTGTAACTTTGATATATTTTTTCTTTGGGTTTATGGAAAGTTTTGGTGATTATTTTTTTTTCCTTTAACGGAGAGAATTTTGGATTTGGATTTTGGATTTCCCCCCCTCTTTTTTTTCTCCGAGGCTTGGATTAAAGAAGCTTGAAAACTGGTTTTGTTTAATGGAACTTCCGCTTTGTTTAAAGATCTTCAACAGTCTATAAGGATACAGAGAAGAGGCAGTGATGGACTTAGCTGTGACTTTGGGATGCAATTTAAAAGAATTTATAGAAATGGAAAATTATGGTATTGCATTTCAAGGGAAGCAGTTGGGGGATATCACTGCTCTTTCTGGAAGGAGGGAGAAGTGGAAGAAAGAGCTGTAACAGCGGAAACTGGATTGGAAACAACTAAAGAAAATCTACAAGGATACAGAGAAAAAGCGGTGATGGACTTAGCTGTGACTTTGGGATGCAATTTTAATACTTATAGAAATGGAAAATTATGGTATTGCACTTCAAGGGAAGCAGTTGGGGGATATTATTGCTCTTTCTGGAAGGAGGGAGAAGTGGAAGAAGCTGTAAAAGCAGAAACTGGACTGGAAACAACTAAAGAAAATCTATAAGGATACAGAGAAAAAGGTAGTGATGCATTTAGCTGTGACTTTGGGATGCAATTTTAATACTTATAGAAATGGAAAATTATGGTGATTGGAAACAATTAAAGAAAATTTACAAGGATACAGAGAAGAGGCAGTGATGGACTTAGCTGTGACTTTGGGATGCAATTTAAAAGAATTTATAGAAATGGAAAATTATGGTATTGCATTTCAAGGGAAGCAGTTGGGGGATA
>NW_015408847.1:0-2172 GCF_001527695.2 Protobothrops mucrosquamatus
ATATATATATATATATATATATATATATATATATATATATATATATATATATATATATATATATATATATATATATATATATATATTCCATCTTTCTTTCTTCAGAATCTTTTTGTAAGGCCAAGTTAGAGTAGGGCAGCGGTCCCCAACCTTTTTAGCTTGGGAGTGGTAAGTGTGAGTGGCAGGTGCACACGCACACGTACAGCTCCATTTGTGTGAATGGCGCATGTGCACACCCTCCACTCGCCTGAATAGAGCTTCACGCAAGCGGAGGGTGCCTGCGCTCATGCACAAAGTTCCACTCGCATGAGAGCAGGGCACTTGAGTAGAGGGCACTTATACTCATGCACAAAGCTCCACTGGTGTGAACAGAGGGTGCTCGCACTCAAAGCTCCATTTGCATGAGTGGAGCTTGCGCTAGTGAGCTTTATGTGTGTGCTTGCCCACCGCTTGAGCAAGTGGAGCTTCACATGCATGTGCTTTCCCATTTCTCCCGCAGCCTGGTTTCGAACAGGTTGCGGCCCAGGGATTGGGGATCCCTGGACTAGTGGATGGAAGAAGGATTTCTATTACTAAAAAAAATAAACCCACAAAAGCCCCACATTGATGAAATAAATGCAGATAAATACAATTAGAAGGGGCAAGAGTGAAAAAATAACTCCAGTGACATAGATGGCACCATGATTATGCAACTACAATAAATATATTCTGTAAAGATTCAATAAAGCATATTTTTGAGGACTTAAGCTTCTGTGCTGTACCATACTGAAATATTTTAATTTGCAATAAAATAACGTGTCATAACTTTTTCAATCATTGGTACATTTTTCTAATCCATTTACACATATGAATAATGGACTATTATATGTTATTTCAAATTAATAGATTTTTGTTTTTTAATGCAGGTATCTGGATTCTCATCTTATAATTCTTCCTCTACCACAGCATCTTCATACAGGGAAAGAAGGTTCCGTAACATATTCTGTGATTCATCAAGTAAGCTCCCCAAACTATTTGTAATTTTTTAAAATCACTACGATGAACCTTATTTCACCATAGCAGTAAATTAAATCAAATTTTCTTACCAACAGTTATTTGAACATTTTCCAAAGTTGAACTTGCAAGGTACAACATTCAGCAGCAAAATGGCTGATGGGGCTCTGCCATTCTTGTAGAATAACACCAATTTTGAAATTACCTTATTGTTTCCTGACAGGTTTCCTGGCTTAATTCAAAGTGCTGTTTATTACATACAGTATAAAGCATCAATTTGTGTGTGGGCGGCCAGTTGAGGATCTCCAGCATTTTCTGAGATTCATAGAATATATACCACTCTTTTTCAGTGGTGGCCCTCAGCTTATGTGGACATTTGTGGATGGCCTGTTGAGGGTCCTCATCTCTTCCTAAAGTTATTGGAGCATGTACCAAAGGACTGTCCTTTTCAGTGGTGGCTTCCTATTTATGAAGCAGTTTATTCTCAGAATTACTGCAATATCTAATGTTTATCCAAACTACATTGACTCTTTTTGTTTTATTTCAAATGATTATGTCATCTTAATATATATTCAGAAATCATTGTCATATAGAATAAAACACCATAAAGTATAATTATTTGCTGAGACGATTTCTAACATTAGTTAGAAGGTATGGTACGTTCTAATAATGTGTTTTCCTGTAACCACCTAGTTAGAATATACGTAACTTGTAACAAAATATTGCATGTTATTTTTTTAAAATAGATTTAGGTTCATTTGCATGCTTCAATGGAGGTGAATGTGTACACTGGAAAATGTGCAACTGTAGTCGATATAATGCAACTGGATCAAGATGTCAGATAGGTAAGGAGACGATATCATTTTAAGCCACCCATTTTACATAGAATGATCTAAGATGCAGAAATAACCTTTAACATGATTGATAGACTTATTCTCAGAATCAACACAATTGCCCCAAAGGCACAAATCTGTAGTTTAGAGTTTTCATGCCCTATTCTGAAGAAGAAAAGGATGAGGGCAGGAATCCCAACAACCATAAGTGTAATGTATCACCATGCCTATTGTGAAAACAAATATTTTCCCTCTTCTGGCTACATGTTAACAGTCCTCACTTCCTTGGATGCAAGTTAAGCCAAGAGTAGTATCGCTTCTGAATAATTCTTTCCCTCTTCTTTTG
>NW_015408848.1:0-2172 GCF_001527695.2 Protobothrops mucrosquamatus
GCAGGAAATTCATCTTGGAAAAGAGACGCGGCCGTTTAATAACAAGCGTTCTTTCTTTCTCTTTTTCTTCTGTCCCCAAACTCTTAAATTACGCGGTGGGAAAGGCGTACTGATTTTTGGTGGAAACTAGTTTCCTTTCCCCCCCCCTTCCTTGCAGTATTAATAATAATAATAATAATAATAATAATAATAATAATAAAAACCATCCAGGACGCTACTTTAAGCAACCCTAAATAATCATTCCCATTTAAAGCCAAACATTCTTTCAATTCCTGTTCCCCGTTTCAATTCTTATTTCCTTCCCCAAGTGCAATTCTACCCGCTCGATCTACCTTTAAATAAGATACAGCTAACTTTAAAGAAAGTTTGTTTTGATCTTTGTCCCCAGATGCAGGTTTGTTTTTTTAAGAAACAAACAAAAACAAAAACTAATGCCGTAATGCTGAAAAAGAGGGGGGCAAATCCTACTTTTCAAAAACTCCAGTTTGTTACTTCAACACTTAAACAAAACATTGCTAATCATCTCCTCCTCCTCCCTACAAATTTCACAATGGAAACTGACTTGAACGATCACCCAAAATGGCACTTGGGGGCCCTTTTTGCATACACCTTATCCTGAATTCCGGAAAAATACCAAATTCCTAAAAAAAAAAAAGTTGAGAGAATCGTTGGAGGCTTTTTCCTCTTTGCTCTGAGCACAGATCGGAAAGAGGGTAGAGCCCAACAAAGCGAGACAAATATTTTTTTTTCCTTCCCATCATCCAAGTCTCTATTTATTTAAACCTGCCAAATTCTCACTAGATTCAAGGAATTAATTTCATTTGGCAGGAAAATACTGGATTAATTGATCTACTGAACTATACCAATTGAGAGAGAAAAAGAAAAAAGGAAGAGTAGGAGGAAAGGAAGAGTAGGAGCAAAGGAAGGAAGGAAGGAAGGAAGGAAGGAAGGAAGGAAGGAAGGAAGGAAAAGAAAGAGAGAAAGAGAGAGAGAGAAAGACGCTCTTTGCTTTGGTTCCCTAAACCAAGCCTCCCTGTTACCTTTCCGAGCAACGGGCGTCGTCCTGCTAAAGCATTCGAACGACTATTGATTGCTTGACTATTTGATTGATGCAATTCGTGTGGAAGTGAGAGATTGCTACCTATCAGGTGGTAACTCTCAAAAGCTGAGATTCCCCGAATCAAGTGAAACATCCTAATAACTGAGCTGAAAATGGATTTGTCAGCCGAATTTTAAAAGAGAGGAAGAGATGGAATTTCAAAAAGCTTTCCAAACTCCTGCTGAGTTAGCAAAAGGGCGGCAGTTAGGGTGGCAGGAAGAGGTCTGGCCTGGCTTGGCTGCACCCGTTGGGTCCCTGCCTTATATATGCTTAACCACTGGATTTCGTTATTTATTTATTTCCTTCTTTCCGTTTCTCTGCCCTTTCTGGAGCTTGCGCCCTGCTCCCTCGGGCCTGCCTTCCATTATTGTCCCTGTTTTGGCCTGCCGGAAGCTGGGCAGTAACGGAGCCTGAGTTTATGCAACCTGTTCTCCCGTTGCTGCCATGGCAACGCAACACAAACCTCCCACCACGCTTTTTAAGGTCGCCTTTGCTGTGGGAGGGCGCGGAAAGTCTGCACCGCCTTACGGAGGGGATCTCCGGGGAGGCCAGGCTGAGTTCTATGGGACTGACTCCCGAGAACGGGGACTTGGATCCAGGCGACGTCCTGCTTGAAGACACGGCTCTGACAACGACGCCTGTCTAACTTGTGCCATTCCTGCCGATGGGTTTCTTCTAAGAAAGACGGCATCTTCTGAATTTCCTGTGGGAAGCATCTTAGGGGAATAACAATATATATATATATATTTATATCCAAATTTCTTTTTTTCTGACAAAGAGTAAAGAATTAAATTGGGAGACTAAGATGGACAAAAGAGGGGCAAAAGAGGGGAAGAGAACCTGTGGCTCAGTGACTAAATCACTGCCTAGTATATATAACTTTCCAGGTTCGAATCCCATAAAGGGTATGGCTAACTGATGAAGGCAAAAAAAGCCAGAAATGGTCCATCTTAGTCTCCCAATTTAATTCTTTACTCTTTGTCAGAAAAAAAGAAATTTGGATATAAAAATATTTCGCAGTTGCGACTTGAGCCTGCTCTATGCCCCTAGTTGGGGGCGGCAAGGCAAGAGAT
>NW_015408848.1:11691-13442 GCF_001527695.2 Protobothrops mucrosquamatus
GGGTTTGCGCCGAAGCTTTCGAGGCACTGAACTCAAAGTGTGTGAATCATGAATTATTGGCGGCGGGGTGGGTGGGTGGGTGGGCTGCTAATCGGGGAAAAAAAAGTGGAAGATCTGAAAGCGCGTTTCTTTCTTTGCCTTTGGGAGAATTAGGGTAAGGGGGATACAGTGGCGGGGGAGGGGAAGAAAAAGGAAAGAGACGGCCGCGGACAGCTTGTTTCCAGGGAAGCATCCCATAAACTCCTTCGACTGTAACTACCCTCGAAGGGCTGCGAGTTTAAGTTTTAGCGCTCTAAAAATAACGGGCGGCGTCGCCGTGCTACTGCTTCGCCTCCAGGGCTGCGCCGCCACGTCGCAGGTTCGCGCCCAGGGATTCGGCGGTGTGTTGAAATCGGAAAGCCGCACAGCTAGTTTAGAAACCAATGCCCAGCACTGCAGCCTTGTTGGAAAACAGTCTTCTAATCTAGATAAAACGAGGTTGGGACTGAGGGGGAGAGAAAATGTCTTTAAAAGTGTTGTGCGTGCGTGCGTGTGTGTGTGTGTTTAACATAATAAAGATAAGTCCTGCCTGAATTTTTCTTCCATATTTCGACAGAGGCAAACCAGAAGTTTTCCATACTAGGTCCTTGGTGGATAATGGGAAAAAAAAACCTTGCTTAGGCGTCACTGTGCACGGTTTTGGTTTGTTTGACAGGTTTTTGGGCAGGTGCTGGAATTAAGTCAGGAAATAAGGTACTAATCCAGGCTATCTCTCTCCTCGAGAGACTTTCAGAATTGTTACCGGCACCTATTGTCAAAGGCTGTCCGAAAAGGATGCAAACGTTTGCCTGCAGATGTGCTAGGTTGAAATCCTTCGCACAGTTGATCCGTGTGCCACAGAAAGGCATCTGTTGTGGCAAAACTTACTATTGCAGTGGATGAAAAAGTGGGAACTTTTGAAATTAGAAATCACCCCTGGGCTGGAAGGGAGGGAAGGCTGGAGTAATCTGGAAGTAAATTCCACTGAGAGGACTTGCTTCTCTCTGCATGGAGTGGCCATAGAGTGCATTTATTTCTCCGTAGACTATACAAAACTTGGTAAATCGTGCCTAAGTAGTTATTTCATTTCTGCTCGAGGGAAAGTTTTTAAACTTTCTGGTTAACTCGTGGGTGCTTATAATGGTTGAAATAGTAGATTACTGATGTTAATTATTTTTCTCTTAATAAAATTTAGACAAGCAACGTAGATGCATTTCTTTTGGTTCCACAACACTTTAACTGAACACAACCCTGAACATAGATTTTTAGGGCAAATAACAGTACACGTTTTTCTTCACCTTTCCTATCTCTTGTCTATGGAGATTCTCAGGCATCCAAGTCAGGGTTGTCCCAAAGGTGCTTTTTCAAGAGGTCTTCAAGGGAAAAAAAATAAGAAAGTCCGGTTGCCTCTTGAAAAAGCACCTTTGAGTTTCCTAACTCTTCTTCATAGTAGAAAGAGCAAATTAACCCAAAGCCAAAGTCTCAGCCTGGATTTAGGGGGAAATACCTCACTTTTTCCCTAGTCGCTGAGGCTGCAATAATTGTTGTGACTGGGGTTTGGTGGGGAGATAATAAATTCTTCCAATTCGAGCATACAAATCAAAACAGCGCAGGGGGCTTCGCAGCGTGGCTAAAACCCGTCCGGATTTCATACAAGGAATTGCAAGCGTCCCATCTCTCTCTCTCTCTCTCTCTCTCTCTCTCTCTCTCTCTCTCTCTCTCTCTCTCTCTCT
>NW_015408849.1:0-2172 GCF_001527695.2 Protobothrops mucrosquamatus
AGTTGCCTTTTTCGCTTAGCAACTGCTTCACTTAACAACCGAGTTTCTGGTCCCAATTGTAGTTGCTGAATGAGGACTACCTGTATTGTGCAGAAAAATTGTCTTGCATTTTGTCCCCGCCAATTCTTATTCAATATGTTAAAAAAAAAATCAGCAGGGGAGAGAATTTTGGAGAAATTGTCATAGATATAGTATATTGCTCTTGATCCTGTTTAGTTATGAAATAGCCAAATAGTATGTGAGAATGTCACATCTTTCTTTCCCCATCAGTCTCTAGCCTCCCTGGCTTCCTGAACTTCCATTAAATACCAAGAGAAGAATTCATGAGACCAGCTGGGCTTTTGTAGACTGTAAAACTGATGCATTTAACTTTGTTTATTTATAATGTTTATCTGTAAGCTGCCCAGAGTCATTATGGAGTTGGGTGGTCTCAAAATTAAAACAACAAATAATAAAATAAGATTGGGCAGCCAAAGAACTTTCAAAACAAAACCTGTAACATCAGGAGAAATGTCTGAAATCAGTAGACCAATCTCAACAACAACAACCACCTTACTGTGTTTGAAAGAAATTCCCACAGATCCTGAGAAAAAGAGAGGAAAACAAAAGCCCTTCTAAAGAAAAAGAGAACTTTTAGAAAAATAGTGATTTTTTTTTGGTTTTTAAACTATTTTAAAAGACCAAGGGGGTCTACCTAGCGCTGACGTGTTTCACCCAAGGATGTATAGAAATCAGGGGGAAAAAAAAATCCTTACTCCTCTCTTACATTTTTCTCTTGAACATTCTGAACTGTTGATTCATTGAATGACAGTTGGCTTGCTCACCAAAGTATCTTTGAAAGCAGAGCATCTTACTTGCTCTCAGTAAGAAAACATATAAATTAATGCCAGAGCCTGGTTTAAGATCCTGAGATCTGTTTCTAGGGGCCAAAAAGCTGTAACTAAAACTACAAGAAGATTTCCTTTAGTAAATTCAACATTCTAACTAAAAAAAAAAAACAGTTCTCAAGTTCCTGGAAAAAAATATATTAATGAGCTAGTGGGTTGGAGAAAAATATGTAAGGGGTTTTAGGGGCCAAAGTTGCAAAAGGATGTTTAAGAGCAGCTGTTTGTAAGAAAGAGACATTTTTATCAAACACAATAAGGGGATTTTTTCCAATGTAAATCTTCAGCATTGCTTAGTTTATTCATTAAGCAGTTCCTTGCGTAGGGATTTACAAAATTTATAGAGACGTATGCAAACATCCCTGCTAACTAAGCAGCTTGGCTGTACTTTTCCTTGTGAAGTGAAATGGCAGCAACTGAGTAGAATAATTGTTTAGAGCAGAACACAATGTATTTGGCATGATATAGCTTCGTTAAAGTGCTTTATCTGAAAGAGACAGAACCGAGGGAGTAAAAGCAGATGATTTGATCAAAAAAATGCTAAGCTGTGGCAGATGCACATTTCTGAATTTCTGTTCACTCCAAATAACAACAACAACAACATCAGTTAGTTGCAGGCTGAAACACACAAATAGATCCCATCAATTCTGATAAATTCTTTTTTGTGTAAAGTCTGTAAGGTTGGATTGCTAATGAACACAAGCACACCCAATAAAATCATTAGCAGGTTGCAAAAGGAAAAATAACAAATATATCATTCACCTTAGAAGAAACACTTTCTCCAAATACTTTCATTTTATGTCAATGTCACCTTCATGAGAAGCAGAGTGGGAAAAGGAAAAAAAATGTTTTGTCTGTTTCATTTCTTTTTATCCAAAAAGATATCATGGTAGATGATATTGAAAAACACTAGGAATGCTAGGCCAAATGCACTAGCCTCATTCCAAGCCTGCATTAGGTCAACAAGTGTGTTCTGGCTGGAATTCAGATTGAAAGGTATCCAGATGATCTATTTCTTCCAGGGCTCTTTGGAGCTGCAAACTGATCTTCACAACTTTTCATGAAAAGGCTAATGAAAATTGTCCAACGGTATTACATTCTTCTTCTTCTTCTTCTTCTTCTTCTTCTTCTTCTTCTTCTTCTTCTTCTTCTTCTTCTTCTTCTTCTTCTTCTTCTTCTTCTTCTTCTTCTTCTTCTTCTTCTTCTTCTTCTTCTTCTTCTTCTTCTTCTTCTTCTTCTTCTTCTTCTTCTTCTTCTTCTTCTTCTTCTTCTTCTTCTTCTTCTTCTT
>NW_015408850.1:0-2172 GCF_001527695.2 Protobothrops mucrosquamatus
AAAGAAAGAAAGAAAGAAAGAAAGAAAGAAAGAAAGAAAGAAAGAAAGAAAGAAAGAAAGAAAGAAAGAAAGAAAGAAAGAAAGAAAGAAAGAAAGAAAAGAAAAGAAAAGAAAAGAAAAGAAAAGAAAAGAAAAGAAAAGAAAAGAAAAGAAAAGAAAAGAAAAGAAAAGAAAAGAAAAGAAAAGAAACCTCCTTGGCTTAAATGGTAGCCCAGCAACAAGAACAAGTGTGAATTCAAGCAGCAAAAGTCTCGCTTGCTTGCTCGCTGACCTTTGCCATGCAAGGAAGCTGCAGAATAAAACCATTGCTCTAGGTGAGCTTAAGCATTACATTATAGCCACCAGTTTTCCATTACACGTTCAATAGAATTGCTTTACTGTCATTAACCAAAAAAAAAAAAAAAGCTAAGGAAAGCAAACACTCAGAAAGTCAAGCTAAGTGCCAGGATTTTTCTTCTTTTCTCTCTCTCTCAGTTTTATTTGGTATCTTTCAGTTTACTAAGCTTTTTTTTTCTTTTCTTCCATTTCTGGCTTTGACAGACACTAGTTATATTTCCCTGGTTTCTGGTCATCCAAGTGAATGAATACAGGGATTTTTTATGGGGTAGAAACAGGATCATCATCATCATCATCATCATCACAATCCATTTCTGTCTCTCACCTATGCTGGATGCTGAAAAGTGAAGGAAACACAGCTTGGAGATGAAATTCCACCATCTACTCTCCAGATAACATATGTGGCTCTCCTTACCATCCTACTTCAATCCACGCTCTTCTGCAATTTCATTTTGACACCTGAAAATGTCATCACTGTAAATAAAACAGTTCAGAACATTTTTCCTCTTTCTCAAAGGAGGGAGAATAGGACAGGAAGCAAAACACATGCACACCCCCATCTAGCAAAGATTAGCAAGGCCAAACACTCATTTAAAAAAGTGATTCCCTGCTCTTCAATTTTCTGGTGCGATTCATAGGTCTACCTTACCTGCATATTTATTTCACTTGCTGGGATGTGTGGAGTATGAACAAGGCTGAAAAAAATTACAAGGGATAACTTCCAGGATAACTTATGCTGAAAAGCAGGAATTTTTAATTAAATTACTCCAGATTATGTTATGTTACAGCAATAGCAATAGCACTTAGACTTATATACCGCTTCACAGTGCTTTACAGCCTTCTCTAAGGAGTTTACAGAGCCAGCATATTGCCCTCAACAATCTGGGTCCTTATTTTACTGACCTCAGAAGGATGGAAGGCTGAATCAACCTTGAGCCAGTGAGAATCGAACTGCCGGCAGTCAGCAGAATTAGCCTTCAGTACTGCATTCTAACCACTGCGCCACCACGGCTGATGTTGCTATGTTGTTGTGTTATGTTATGTTATGTTATGTTATGTTATGTTATGTTATGTTATGTTATGTTATGTTATGTTTTATGTTATGTTATGTTATGTTATGTTATGTTATGTTATGTTATGTTATGTTATGTTATGTTATGTTATGTTATGTTATGTTATGTTATGTTATGTTATGTTATGTTATGTTATGTTATGTTATGTTATGTTATGTTAAGAATACCTGTATTTGTTAATATACTGATGAAATTAAATATCCCATATTTTCTGGCACCTGTTTAAACTTTTTTAAATATTTTTTTTAATACAGCAACTTCTCCAAATAGCATGGACAGGCAATTTAGGGAGCCAATGGGCCCAGTGGTGGGATTCAGCCGGTTCGTACCACTTCAGCAGAACCGGTAGCTAATGTTTTGTTGCCCAGGTCCAGAATGGCATCCACACAGAGAACCAGTTGTTCACATATTTGAATCCCACCACTAAATGGGCGTGATTACAATTTGGAGATCAGCTTTTTCTAAACAACTGTCATGGGCCAGGCTGGACTAGCCTAGGTGTGGCTTACACCAAACACCAATTGTTGAGAATGCTTCTTATCATTCTGTCTAACTTCCCAGTTCTTATCATTTTAGTTTATTTTTGCCTTTTTTAAAAACTAGTGTCTACACTTACAAATAAAATTCTGGATTACAGACAGCCATCAATTTATATGTTAAAACTGGAAATTAGTCCTATGTGTTACATAGAGCAATTCCTGTAAGATGACGTTTCATTTGTCTTTGCAGCTATTTGAACATAAATCATGGTTATTCTCCTGTG
>NW_015408851.1:0-2172 GCF_001527695.2 Protobothrops mucrosquamatus
ATCTTTTCCTGGTGGAATTCGCATTTCGAGAGTTTGGCATATAGGTGGGCGGCTCGCAGTTTCTTTAAAACCGCTCTGACTAGGTTGACATGTTCCTCTTTTGATTCGGTGAAGATAAGAATGTCGTCTAAGTAAACAAGGACCCCCTTAAATAGGTGCTCCCTTAGAACGTCATTGATTAATTGCATAAATACTGCGGAGGCCCCTTGTAATCCAAATGGCAAGACTTTGAATTGGTAGCACCCCATGGGGCAGTTAAATGCGGTCTTCCATCAATCCCCTTCCTTAATTCTCACGCGATAGTAAGCTTCCCTTAGGTCTAGTTTAGAAAATGTTTTCCCTTTCGAGAGGTGTGACAACATGTCTTTCATGAGGGGCAGAGGGTATAGGTTGCTTTCACTGATTGTATTCAGGGCCCTATAATCCACGCATAAGCATAAAGAGCCATCCTTCTTCTCTCTAAAGAGGACCGGGCGGCCACTTTAGGCTTGGCTGGCTCAATAAACCCCCTTTCTAGGTTTTTCTTTATGAATCTTTCCATTTCCTCCTTCTCCTTTGGGCTCATGGAGTATAATCTGGGCTTCGGGAGTTTTGCCCCAGGTTTGAATTCAATGGCACAGTCCGTGGGTCGGTGGGGGGGGAGCTCATCCGCCCTCTCCTCACTGAAAACTTCAGCAAGGTCTCTGTATTCCTCTGGTATTTCTGGTAGCCCCTTTTCCTCTCCCATGGATGCTTTTTCTGTTCTTGATTCTGGTAGCCCCCCTTGGGATTTTAAGTCCATAGGGTCCCCCTTCGGGAATTTTATTTCTGCCGTCCTCCAATCCACCCAGGGGTTCCATTTTTGTAACCATTCCATCCCTAGGATCATCAGGCATTCCATGCCTGTGGTCACCACAAACGTTATGTCCTCCTCATGTTTGCCCAGGGAGAGGTGTATTGGTAAAGTGGCTAGGGTAGCTGGCACCCCACCTGCTATGGACCCATCTAACTGGCCAAATGAGATTGGTTGTTCCAGTCTCCTCGACGGAATGCCCAGATTCCCCATTAGCGTCGGGCTAATGAGGCAGCGGGTGCAGCCAGAGTCTATTAATGCTCTCACCCTCACGGCTTCAGCCATGGGGGGAATGAATATAGTCACTGTCTTGAGGATGGGTGCGATGCGTCCACTTACCAGGGGTTCGCCCTCCGAGCTGTCGTCTGAGGCGTCCACCGGCCCTGCGGTGTAGGCTGGGGTTCTTTCCCCCTGCTGAGCAGAGGTGGGGGATTCCACAGCTTCCATCATTCTCATGGCAGGTTCTTTTGGCTTAGCTGGAGGCTTTCCGGAGTTACTGGCCGGTGATCTGTCTGGGTTGTGTTGGGTGGCTCTTGAGCGGCATTCTACAGCTCGGTGCCCTTCTTTCCCAAACTTGAAACACCCCGGTTGCTTCTTGGCCGTGGCCAATGGTTTCACTGGTTCGCGTGTCAGCTCAGGCGGTGAGCAGCTCCATTGTTTTCCTCAGCGATGCCTCTTCAATATGTTGATCTCTGCTTCCTCTGCCAAGACGTACCATTCCTCAAGTTGGTGTGGGTCCCCTCGGGGCAGGCAAGCGTCATATAGGTCATAATTTAGTCCGTCTTTGAAATGGCTAAGGAGGATGTCTTCTGGCCAGTTCAGTTTGCTGGCAATGGCCCGGAATTCTTGTGTATATTCGGCTACCGGGCATTTGCCTTGCCTCATCGTTTTTATCCTTTCGTGGGCTTTGCGATCAGCCAGGGGGTCCTCAAATCGTCTTCTCAGAGAGGACATAAAACGGTTGAAGTCGTTGAGCTCTGGGGCATTGGAGTCGTGCAAGTTCACCACCCAATCTGCGGCCGGCCCGTCCAGGGCAGATTGCACGATCCGGATACGGGCTTTGTTGCTGGGGATGTCCTGCCCATATTCCTCCATGTAGCTGAGGACTTGGGTTAGGAAAAACCCCAAGCGTGTTGGCTCCCCTTTGAATTTCACCTCCAGCGGCGGACGTCTTTGAATGGATCGGTGCCTTCGTTCTCGGTGGTAGTCTCTTCCATTCAGATTGCCATCTGTGGTTCGGCGGGGGGTGGGGACTACTGGATCAGCAGATGTCCCCGGGACTGCAGGTTCCACTTCCCCTTCGGTGTCTCTCCTTTTGCAGCTCCAGGAGCTGGGGCGGG
>NW_015408852.1:0-2172 GCF_001527695.2 Protobothrops mucrosquamatus
GGGAAAATGCTTGTTTCTTCAATTTCCTTGTAAATGAAGAAAAACACCTCATAACTGGTACTGAAACTTAAAATGGAAGAGTTCTTGTTGTGCATGCATGCGTGTGTATGTGTGTGAGAGAGAATGAGAGAATGAGAGAAAAAGAGAGACAGAATGAGAGAGATCCCTTCCCCTCTCCAACATAAACAATGGAAAACACATGTTTTAAAAATACTTATTGCATTGCTTTTAAATAATTTACATCTTATTGCTCAGTCTAAAGAATGCTTATGTGGCATCTTGATGGCATCATCAAGAGACTTGATGATTTGTTGGTTGGAAAAAAATGTGTACGGCCACCTACCGCATACATATTTATACAGGACTTGTTTTGTTTTTCAGGAAACACACAAAATTTTAACAACTCTTTTGACAGTTCCTCAATTTCTGTGGGTGGCATAAGCCTGGCATTCTACAGTGGACTCTGGGCCTACGATGGATGGTAACTTATTTACATTTTTTTTTCTAATTTCCGATTAAATCGTTCCCACTGGTAGATCCTTTTAATAATAATAATAATAATAATAATAATAATAATAATAATAATAATAATAATAATAATAATAATAATAATAATAATAATAATAATAATAATAATAATAATAATAATAAAGTTGGAAGGGACCTTGGAGGTCATCTAGTCCAACCCGCTGCTCAGGCAGGAAACCCTATACCATTTCGGACAAATGGCCATCCAGTCTCTTCTTAAAAACTTCCAGTGTTGGAGCATTCACCACTTCTGGAGGCAGGTTGTTCCACTGGTTAATTGTTCTAACTGTCAGGAAGTTTCTCCTTAGTTCTAGGTTGCTTCTCTCCTTGCTTAGTTTCCACCCGTTGCTTCTTGTCCTGCCTTCAGGCGCCTTGGAGAATAGCTTGACTCCCTCTTCTTTGGGGCAGCCCCTGAGATATTGGAAGACTCCTATCATGTCCCCCCTCGTCCTTCTCTTCGTTAAACTAGACATACCCAATTCCAGCAACCGTTCCTTATATGTTTTAGCAGTTGAACTCATGTTACGTGTTTTGATGTTTCGCAGAGATGAACAATAAAGCTGAAACTCCCTTCTCCTTTAGCCAGACTTGAGCACAAGTAGCTACAGAAACTTCAGCTGGAATGGCTGCTATTTTAGACGGCTTCTAAAAAAAATCCTTTGGAAGATGAGCAAGGAGGACCTTTTGGTCTTGAAGGCAGGCACAGAGGACTAGTCCTCTTTGCATTGTTGCTAAACCACAATTCTCAGTGTCCCAAGATCAGTGAGGTGAAATATTAGGAGTTGCAGTTCAGCCGCATGTGGTAGGCCACATAAGTCCTCAACTTACGATCAGAAAATTTGTCATTAAATAAAGCAGTCATTAAGTGGGGCATCACTTGACCGCACCTGATTTTATGACCTTTTTTTGGACACAGATGTTGTTAAGTGAGTAAGGCCGCCTTTTGCAATTGACTAATGGCGAATTTGTGAATGCCAATGGTGTTCAAGTGGTGCTCCAGTTGTTTTGGGATGATGATGATGATTATTATTATTACTTAACTTTATAGTCTGATGTAGTTTATTAACTCCCGTCAGATTCAGTAGACGTTTCCTTCTAAATTTGCATACCTAGGATTGCAGTTTGGACAGGGTAACTATTGATATTTCTTTTCTTCCAGGAATCAACTTAATTATATCACAGAAGAGCTTAAAAATCCTTACAGGTAAAGTACAGAATCTAAAAATGGACATTTCCACTTGCATCATCAAGGGTCCTGCTTTGAAATAATAGCAATGGCAATAGCACTTAGACTTATATACTGCTTTACAATGCTTTACAGCGCTCTCTAAGTGGTTTGCAGAATCAGTGTATTGCCTCCAACAATTTGGGTCCTCATTTTACTGACCTCAGAAGGATGGAAGGCGGAGTCAACCTTGAGCCGGTCAAATAAGTTGCATGTCATATAGGGCAGCTATAAATTTTGAAGAAATAAATAAATACAATGCGGGCCGCATAGCCTGTGTCACAATTCTGTGGTCCAACCTCTTTATCATTACAATAAATCTGCATACTCTGAATCAAAGAGCAATGGTTAGAATTTAGTATTGCAGGCAAACTCTGCCCACAGTCTGGAGTTCGATCCTGAATGGCTCAAGGTTGACT
>NW_015408852.1:11307-12375 GCF_001527695.2 Protobothrops mucrosquamatus
AGACAAGGAGAGAACAAGAAAAACATTCCTCTCCACCCTGGCTCTGCAGAACTAAGGCACATATAAAGGTTGATACCGTTTAGGCAAAGTCTGTGGAACGACTTCCGTGTTCTTCTTTTGCACCGCTTCATCTAAATTAAGAAACAAAACAAGTTAAATTCGCGTGGCATCTATCTTTACCAGATTTCAATGGGTAAACCGAACGCAATGTTCCCAACGGCATTTAATTAATTAGAAAGGTTGTTTCAAGGTAAAGATGTCTACAGAACAAAAACAGTCCTCATCTCAATAGATTTCAAATGGCAATCATCAGCACTAATATTGCTGAAGTATATTCAAGGACTGAAAAGCAAAACAGCATTTCTCAGAAAGTAATTCTCTGACATATTATGCATTGGCGCTAGACGTTTCCAAAATGCCAAATTGGAAGAGAAGCAAGCAAAGTTTGCACATTCTTTTTCCTTAGTCCCTTGCAATCGTACCATTAAGGATCAGAATTTTTCACAGAACATAGAATCATAGGGGTGGAAGAGACCTTGGAGGTCTTCTAGTCTGACCCCCTGCTGAAGCAGGAGACTCTGTATCTTTCCTGTTTTTCGGAACAAAATTCCTCCTATGGATACTACATCCCACACGTTCATTTACTGCACTGTACTTACTACAATGGTTTTTTAAAGATACTTGAGAATAATCATCATCCATAGTATCTTGGCTCTGTGGCGATTTCTGTACAATGGGTAGGGCTTGTTTGTTTGAGGTCTCCGAGCTAAGAGTTGCAGGATCTGAGACTTTCTGCTCAGCAGGTTTGTCCTTCTCATTTCTTCCATCTGTGGGGGGAGGTACTCTGGAATGGAGAGACAAGATCCATAACTGGATGACCAGTTGGCGGCCGTGACCAGGGGGGCGTTTTATCAGGTCCGCCTGATTCACCAGTTGCGGCCTTTTCTGGACCGGGACGCCTTGCGCACAGTCACTCATGCTCTGGTCACCTCCCGCCTGGACTACTGTAATGCTCTCTACATGGGGCTTCCCTTGAGGAGCACCCGGAGGCTCCAGCTAGTCCAAAAT
>NW_015408853.1:0-2172 GCF_001527695.2 Protobothrops mucrosquamatus
CTACTCTACTCTACTCTATTCTTCATTCCATTATTCCATTCCATTCTTCACTCTACTCTGCTCTTCTCTGCTCTTCTCTACTCTACTCTACTCTACTCTACTCTACTCTACTCTACTCTACTCTACTCTACTCTACTCTATTCTATTCTATTCTATTCTTCATTCCATTATTCCATTCCATTCTTCATTCTATTCTACTCTACTCTACTCTACTCTACTCTACTCTACTCTACTCTACTCTACTCTACTCTACTCTACTCTACTCTACTCTACTCTATTCTATTCTATTCTATTCTATTCTATTCTATATTCTTCATTCCATTATTCCATTCCATTCTATTCTATTCTATTCTATTCTATTCTATTCTATTCTATTCTATTCTATTCTATTCTATTCTATTCTATTCTTTGAATGTTTTGGCCAGACGTAAAGTTCCTTAAGGCTTTGTGAATGGAGAATCTCCATATCCTGAAGTTATGAGTGTCTCTTTTGTATAGTGGAATGTCTACAGCAGCTTTTTTTTCTTTTTTTTTCCATTTTATTTTTATTTGACAGAAAAATGTCTTCCCTTCTACTACTTGTACCTAGATATTAGCTTAATATACCCCACTTGACCTTCAACTTTCGCACAGCAGTTGTATGCCCCAAATGACAGCAGGGATCTGGCAGGCTCTTGATTGTTTTTGTCTATCCAATGTTTAACAGTCTTTTTACCCCTGAAAGCTTTCCATGGTATAAATAAATGTTAGGGCTGCCAGCTTTATTATTATTTTTATTATTATTATTATTATTATTTTTATTATTATTATTATTATTATTATTGATGATGATTTATTATTATTTGTAATCTCAGAGTGTCTTTCAAAAATAAGAAAGGGTGCATGTTGATTCAAAGAGAGCTATCACTGCATGTTTGATTTGTTTATTGCATTTTTCAACTATCTATAATAATTTTTTTTTGCAGAAACGACAACAAACAAAGGCTTTATTACACAGGTAGTCCTCGACTTACAACAGCTCCCTTAGTGACTGTTCAAAGTTGCAACAGCACTGGGAAAAATGACTTGCAATCATTTTTCTTCCACAGTTACAATCTTTGTGGCATCCCCACGGTCACAGGATCGAGCGGCTGGCAAATGGCAGCTGGGATCAGGTGATCCCCTTTTGCAACCTTCTGACAAGCCACTCATTTAACAACCGTGGTACCAACTTAACCACACTGCAGTGATTCCCTTAATAATTGCGGCAAGAAGGGTGAGTTTCCATCCATCGCTTCTTGTCCTGCCCTCGTGGGGCTTTTGGGGAAGAGATTGAATAGCTTGAGAATAGAATCAAGGAAGGATGGAGAAAGCAGTAGATTACTCTGAAAAACTCAACCAAGTTTTGATATACAGCCTTTCTTTCTTTCTTTCTTTCTTTCTTTCTTTCTTTCTTTCTTTCTTTCTTTCTTTCTCTTTCTTTCTTTCTTTCTTCCTTCCTTCCTCTCTCTTTCTCGTTCCTTCCTTCCTTCCTTTTTCTTTCTTTCTTTCTCTCTCTTTCTCTTTCTTTCCTTCCTTCCTCTTTCTTTCTTTCTTTCTTTCTTTCTTTCTTTCTTTCTTTCTTTCTTTCTTTCTTTCTTTCTAAATATTACCACTTAATTGGGTCCCAATATGATTTGTGGTAGTCACAAAAAGTACTTATTTCAGAATATCAGATGCTATTTACTAGGGGCCCAGCAAGTTTCTTCATAGTCCCATAAACAGACTTCACACTTTTAATGTGTTGCAAACAGTTCCTGTGCCTCTATTTCTGTCTCTTCTTGAAATAGCTCTTCCACAAATCGAATGCAAGACTTTGCACAGCCTGGCTATTGTCAACCTGGTGTCAGCTTTTATCACATGCATGCACACATACACACACAGCGCAGGTGAAAATTATATGAAAATACAAACACTGTTGTTTTATTTTTTATCAATTGTCTCGATATCAGATGCAAGGTACATCTGACAGGACACAAGTAAATCACAATATTTGCAGTGCAATGTCAAATACACCTTTTAATATTCCCTCCCTTCCTTCCTTTCCTTTCCCCTTTTCTTCCTCCCTCCCTCCCTCCTTTCCTTCTTCCCTTCCTTCCTCCTTCTTTCCTTCTTTCTTTCCTTCCTCCTTTCCTCCCTCCCTCCTTCCTTCCT
>NW_015408854.1:0-2171 GCF_001527695.2 Protobothrops mucrosquamatus
GAAGTTCTTCTGTGGACTTAGAAGCTAAATAAGTCTGGGACTGGCTAACACTTGGATGGGGAAATCACTGAAAAATTCCAGGGCTACAGGCTACACTGGGAAGTTGAAAAACATCCTGGAAGAAGGCAATGGCCCACCATCTCCGTGAAGAAATCTGCTTAATTGCTGTCCACAGGATGAGTCTAAACAGCAAAATGGTCCCCATTTTCTGGATACAACTGATTGTATCAATGAAATTACTGGAAACCATGGAAGCATCCACGGAGTCAAACTCAACTCAAGGGCATTTGTACAACTAAATGCTGAATACAGTACAATAAATACAATACAGAGAAATACAACAAAGAAAAAATTGTGGAAATTCTGTCAGCTCTTATTACAGCTACATCCACTATGTCTCTGCTCTGCCTGTTGTTATCTCTGACCACTGCCCTAAATAGTGGATTAAAGTTTATGATTGACTTTTAGTGAATGGCCTGAATTTCTTCTTGGCTGCTTATCTCTTCTATAGTATCCTTCTATGCAAGTCCATATCACAAAACTTCCATTGCCACACTGGTTCATACCTTAAGAAGTTATAAAGAACAGGTTGAGAAAATGCTTTATAAGACAGAGAGGGATTTTAAAAGCTATCTTTAAAACAAATGTCTCTCCATCTCATACACATTTTCCCATTACTAACCCTTCCCCAAATTTTACATTTTTTTAAAGGAGTATTAGTAGACTAGGGCTTTTTTGCTCCTTCATATATCTTTTTTCCTCTTTGTATATTTTTTAACCTTTACCTTGTAACATAGTATTCTATGTTTCAATTATGCTGAAACATAGCATGGGTTTAGTAAGTTCTCACAATGTGATATGTGCATCTCTTTTACTCTTTTTGACTTCTCTTCTGGGCAGTTGACAAATATTTAAACATGACTGGAAACAGAATTAAGACATCACTTTAACTGCAACTAAATATCACCATTTTCCTCCTCTGCTTATACTCCGCTCACTCCACCCCAAATTAGCAATATTAGTAAGAGTTTCTGTTTGTAGTATCTAATGTAAATCAGTAAGTTGTGAGATGAGTTACTCTAAAGTCCATGTTGAATGAATTGCTATCACTACATTGCTAAACTATAGCTCTCTGAAAAGTTTGAATTCTGTTGTATTGGGAAGATTTCTATGAGAAATAATGACAATGCACTATTCCAGAATAGTGCTAAACCCTTATCCAAAAGGAGCCTGAAGATCAAATATAATAATAATAATAATAATAATAATAATAATAATAATAATAATAATAATAATAATAATAATAATAATAATAATAATAATAATAATAATATAAAAAATAACAATAGAATTGGAAGGGACCTTTGAGGTCTTTTAGTCCAACCCCCTGCTCAGGCAGGAAACCCTATATCGTTTCAGACAAATGGTTGTCCAATCTCTTCTTAAAAACTTCCATTGTTGGAACTTTCACAACTTCTGGAGGCAGGTTGTTCCACTGATTATTTGTTCTTTCAGAAAATTTCTCCTTAGTTCTAGGTTGCTTCTCTCTTTCGTTAGTTTCCATCCGTTGCTTCTTGTCCTGCCTTCAGGTACTTTGGAGAATAGCTTGACTCCCTCTTCTTTGTGGCAGCCCCTGAGATATTGGAACACTGCTATCATGTCCCCCCTCGTCCTTCTCTTCATTAAACTAGACATACCCAATTCCAGCAACCGTTCCTTATATGTTTTAGCCTCCAGTCCCCTAATCATCTTTGTTGCTCTTCTTTGCACTCTTTCTAGAGTCTCAACATCTTTTTTACATCGTGGTGACCAAAACTGGATGCAGTATTCCAAGAGTGGTCTTACCAAGGCATTGTAAAGTGGTATTAACACTTCACGTGATTTTGATTCTATCAGAGATCAGATGATCAATTAGTTCTCTTCAAAGTTTGACCTCCTCTCTCAACCTGAGGATGAGACGAAGTCACATTCATCATCTTCAGGCTGGTGTCTTCAGCTTGGTGCTTCTAAGAGTGGTGTGTGATCGCAGCTGTTTCTTCCTTTTAACTGCCAGTGGGGATGGAGCTGATTGGGTGGGAGCTTGGCTGTGTTCTGATTGGGTGGAGGTGTGTTCTGATTGGTTAAGGAGCCTGGCTGTGCTCTGATTGGCTGGGGGGTTCGCTGTGCTCTGA
>NW_015408855.1:0-2171 GCF_001527695.2 Protobothrops mucrosquamatus
TTGGCAAGCCCACAGGGGCTTGACACCTGCACCAGGCAGCATGGCAACCCACACAGGCATGCCCTGGGCTGCAGAGGTTACCACTATTTTTCCGTATATAAGACGCTGCACTTGTATAAGACGCACCTTATTTTTGAACAGGGTGTTTGAAGGAAAAAATAGCATCTTATACACGGAAAAATACGGTAGGTAGGAGCTTCAGGCACCATTTTGGTAAAGGTAAAGGTTTCCCTGTCCAATCTTGTCCAGTTCTAGAGCATGGTGCTCATCTCCATTCCTTGACTGAGGGACCATGTTGTCTGAAAACAATTTCCATGGCCATGTGTCCAGATAGCTATATGCCAAAGGCTCATAGAATGCTTCCCATTAAAGTGGTACCTATTAATCTACTTACATTTGCATGCTTTCAAATTGCTAGGTGGGCAAGTAACAGGAGCTCACCCCATTGTATGAAACTGAGGTCTCAAACCCGGGCTGTCAGCTCTTCAGCTGATAAGCTCAGTGTCTTTAACCACTGAGCTATGCTGCCTTCCCCACACACACACACACACCACTATTCTGACCCACCCTTTATTTCTTATTCTCCACAGACAGATTGCATGAAATGATGAAATTTTTAACCAAAGGAGTTCAATCTTTGAAAAGTCATGGCAATCAGCAAAGAACCAGATGATCTAACTTTATCAAAAGAGACTTCCTTTGTCCTTCAAAATGAGGTGCTTTGTGTATTTTGTAATTGAAAATAGGTCACCCAGACACTAACTTACTCACACATTAGTTTTTGTAGCCAACAGAGTCCGGCTACTCATTAGTCACACCATGAAGCAATTTTACAAGTGGGATTAACTAATATTTGATTAGCCAGACCTCAGTTGGAATGCTGTTTCCACTGAAGAAGCATATACAGAATAGCTGTAATGGCTGTTCTGGGAGTAAATCATTCTTCCTTTGTTGTCATAATGAAAATACATCCTCTGTGTGGTACTACACTTCAATGTGTATTAAATATCTTTTCTCATTAACTATGGACCAGCATTGTTCTTAATAATGTTTGTTTAGATTATATCTTTCCCTCCTTCGAGGGCTACTTTTTCTCCCCCAGTCTGTCTGAGCTGGTCTTTATTGGGAGAGGAAAAAACCCTACTCTCTGGAAGTCTGATGCGTAAACAGAGTAGCAAACCAGCTACAAGGAGTGCACCAAAGATGAACTACCTATCAAAATGTCCAGATTCTGTTTACTAAGTTTCCATGCTCCAACAGCATCTGTGAAAATGCTCTTTACTCCATCTGCTTTTCTATTTGTTCAATTAATTATTTTAGGTTTGGGGCAACATCATCAGTCAAAAGAGCAATGCCTGAAACATTTTCTCACCTATATGATGCTATTACATGAAGGCCATTAAAATTAAAGTATTCCTCTGACTTAAATCTTTTTAGTTGGATTTTGAAAAGAAAATTGCTGGTATGATGCATCATTGAGTAATTTTACCGAGTTTACCCATGCTTTAAAAATGATTCAGAAGAAATGCTTTGTGCCTTACACAAGCACAGCCCCTCTCTGCTATTTATTAAAGTAGAGTTTTTTTAAAGCTTGTGGGAAACCCTGAAGAATGTTGCCATTGCTTCAAGAGTCTAGTTATTAAAGCCATTTAAAGTACAACTGCAGCTTTCCTGCATACTAACATCAAAGTTGCGGCCTTTTCTGGACCGGGACGCCTTACGCACGGTCACTCATGCCCTTGTCACTTCCCGCCTGGACTACTGCAATGCTCTCTACATGGGGCTCCCCTTGAGGAGCACCCGGAGGCTCCAGCTAGTCCAAAATGCGGCCGCGCGGGCGGTGTTGGAAGGGACTCGTCGCTCCCATGTTACGCCACTTTTGCGCGAGCTGCATTGGCTGCCGGTGGCCTTCCGGGTGCGCTTCAAGGTGCTGACGATCATCTTTAAAGCGCTCCATGGCATCGGACCTGGCTACCTTCGAGACTGCCTCCTGCCACAGATTACCTCCCACCGACCTGTACGCTCCCACAGAGTGGGTCTCCTCAGGGTGCCGTCAGCCAGACAGTGCCGGCTGGCGACCCCAAGGGGGAGGGCCTTCTCTGTGGGAGCTCCCACCCTCTGGAACGAACTGCCCCCAGAGATCAGGGTGATCCCTGATCTCCCTTCCTTCC
>NW_015408856.1:0-2171 GCF_001527695.2 Protobothrops mucrosquamatus
CTCTCTCTCCCCCCCCCTCCACCCCCTTCGCAATTCTTTTGGATATAACCGCGTTTTAAGAAAGCCAAGGTGCCATTAAAATGACAACTCTGGGTGGAGCTGTCCCCAGGATGATGCGACCAGCTCCGGGACAGAATTATCCTCGCAGCGGTTTCCCGTTAGAAGGTAAGGACTGCGGAGCAGCAGGAGAGTTGGGAAAAGGGAGCTAAAAATAAAGGGAGGGGAGGGGGGTTGTTTCAATCCCCGTAGCCTTCCTCTGGGTAAAGGGAGGCCGATGGAAATGGGTCTGGTTGTGGAGCTGGAGTGTCTCCGTGCGTTTCTGGAACTAATTTGTTGGCCGAGTTGAAGAAGCCACTTCTCCGCACACGGATCGAACAAGGAGGGCAAAGAGGAAAGCTCTCGGAATAAGCGCCCTTGCCAATGGAAAAAAAAAAAAAAATCCAAGGCCATTCCAGTTCAGGTGGCACGCTTCCAAGGAAGCAAACCAGGGATAGGGATATGGGGATACATAGCAGCATTGTAAAAACAACAACAACAACAACCCATGCTTCAAATCTTGCTCCCTTTCCCAACTTTTCCCCTGCAAATCTTAAGTTTACTTGGTTTGTATTTTTTGTAGAAAAGGAAAAGAAAGAAAGTGTCCGGAGAAGGTAGAAATTAGCTGCGCTCCAACGGCCAATTTCCCTCCTTTTTTTTCCCCACTTTAAATGCCATTGAAAATAATGGGTTAAAGTTGCCACCTCCGTACCTCGCAGGTGAAGGAGCCAAGAAACTTCGTAGCCATTTTGGAACCGCGTTCTTACATTTCTAACTCAGCTAGTGATTAAAAACAAATTTCTTTGGGTAGAAAAGAGTTCGTAGCACCAGGCCTTCTCTTTACTCCTATCGAGTTTGATAATGAAGTCTTGCTTCTAACAAGACTTAGCAGACCTACTTAATTATTTCTAGTGCTGTATAGCAGCAATGATTAAGTTTCTTACCAAACAATTTCCTTTGAAAATATACTATTTCAACTCAGCTTATAATTTCCCCACTTTCCTCTTTTGTCAAGATTTTAAAATCTTCCGTCCAATGTCTTTCTTTCTGCAACTTCGAGAAATCCCCCCCCTAGAATATTAAAGGGATCTGCCCAAACTCAAAAGCAGTTTTGTACATTTTCAATTTGCAGAGGCATCCTTTGCGTTCCCATTCGTAGAAAAGTTTGAGTTGTATAGTTCTTTTGCCCTGTTTATTAATGCAGGTGAAACATCTTCTTCTTTGGGTAGTGTGTACATTTGAAGTCATTAACTCGCAGGAGAAGTGGCAAATCTTTAGCCAGCTGGTGCACGAGGTGGCAAAGCAAACAGTGAGCAACACTATGCAAATTGCTTTGGTAGAAAATGAATGTGTATATAAGCAAAGGAACAGATGCACAGAGATGGTCTGGCAAAATACCTTTTAAAATCTGTTTTTTCCAAGTCAGTCTTCAACTGCACTGTTTCAGATGAATGCAGTATTAATAGCTGTATTGTTATTACAGATCTGTCCAGCAACTAGAACAATATCCTTTTCTGAACAATACTAACTACATTTTAAAATCCAAGTAGAACCTAGATTAAAATCCTAATGTTCCTTAAAAATAATAGCGGATTTAAATGAGATGCAGCTATGATTAGAGCAAACCAAGTAAAATCCATAGACCAAAGTTAGTATTGACTTCAAGCCATTTATTTCAACAGGTCTTTTTTCTCTGAATAGAACCATTTATACATTGAAAAGTATTGTACCCTGACATACCTATGAAAACCCCATAATTCACAAATACCCACAAAATTTTAGATTTTTTTTTTTGCGTTATAGAAGAAAGGCATGGTCCAAAGTAGTACACTCAGAGATTTAATTGCAGACAACTACAAGTTGCTACTTATCATAAAAGTAGCTTATTGTGCTGTCAGCAATTTCCCACTGTTTTAATTTATAAATTCTCTCCTGTCTTGTTTTGTTTGCTCGTTTGTTTTCAGAGATGGAGAGAGAATTCTTTCAGTAGGTTGCTTTTATGGTACAGTGCAGGACTACTGGATTTCAAATTCATATTGAATAATAACAGCCTAAAATTGTTACTTGATCTGTCTAGAAGATGAAAGGATTTATTCAATATGAACTTTAAAGGCTCTCATTTGTAAGGAAGGTTC
>NW_015408857.1:0-2171 GCF_001527695.2 Protobothrops mucrosquamatus
CCGAGGCGTAGCTGGCAAGCGGCAGAGACGGAGCAGGCCGACCACCAGCTGGCCCAGCCCAAGGGAGGTAAGGCACCCGCCGGAAAAGGGGGAAAAAAATGGCGGACAAAAAAAATGGCGGACAGCCTTGCTTGGCGACCCCCATGAAATGGTCGATCGACCCCAAATGGGGTCCCGACCCACAGGTTGAGAACCACTGTTCTGGGAGGAGGCTCCATGGTATCTGAAGCAGAACATCCAGATTCAGTCACAGTTTTGCTCCATACAGTATTAACCTTGTAAACTCTAGTTTCCTCCTTCCGTTATGTATTCAAGATGGACAGTGATTAATATTTATATGTTACTTATATGTAAGGCTGTAGGTCTAAACATATGTTGTATATAGTATGTTTAAATGTGTATTATATATGTGTACATTGTGAGAGCAAGCAACTAAATTTCATTTTTAATGTGTGCCGTTGTGCCCACAGTAAAAAATGACAATAAAGGTTATCTAATCTAATCTAATCTAATCTCTAATCTAATCTTCATCAAAGAGCTCATGTGAATATAAAGATCAGATAAGAGAACAGCACGCAACCTTCATTTACCAGTCCTATTTGAGTGCCAGCAACAGCTCCATCCTAAAGATAGTAATAGTAATAATAGTAAAGTTGGAAGGGACCTTGAAGGTCATCTAGTCCAACCCCCTGCTCAGGCAGGAAACCCTATACCATTTCAGTCAGTATGCCTTGGTACCTATTTTTCCAAATGCATTTTCCTCAGTCCTGTTAAATGTTCTCAGATTAACTTCTCAATATTGCCAATTCAAGCCTAGGATGGGAGAATCCTCCCCCAGATGTACAGATTCAGAAATTCAGCCAGTTTTCCTTTCTCAACTCAAACAAATTTTGAGCACTTACTCATTTTTAATAACAGCTTTTACACATAGGGAACTACTGTCAGTTTTCCTCAGGAAAACACCATCAATAACATTGCTAATATTACAAGAGGTTAATAGACACATTGTTACAACTTACAACAGCTCTTTTAGTGACCATTCAAAGTTACAATGGCACTGAAAAAAGTTGACTTATGACCATTTTTCACACTTACGACCATTGCGGTCACATGATCAAAATTCAGATATTTGGCAATTGACTCATATTTATGACTGTCATAGCATCCTTGGATCAGGTGTTTACCTTTTGTGACTTTCTGACAAGCAAAGTCAATGGGAAAGCCAGATTCATTTAACAACCGTATTAGTAACATAATGACTGGAATGATTCATTTAACAACTGTGGCAAGAACGGTCACAAAATGGGGCAAAACTCACTTAACAAATGTCTTGCTTAACAATAGAAATTTTGGGCTCAACTGTGGTCATAAATCGAGAGCTACCTGTGTAAGCATTAATATGAATTCCTTCCCCTTTCAAAAATAAATTATTCTAAGAATATTGTAAACATGATATATACTCAAATAGGTGACAGCATATTTTGCAAAGCTAAGCAGGAGCAAGCAAAGATTTGGTTAGAAACCTCCTAGGAAATCATGGTTTGTCAGAAAATATTCCAGAAGTTGGCAGTGGCAAATCAAAAGCTAAAAAAAATATGAAATGGACATGTCAACAAATCAACAGGTCTTGATCTCCATTCAAATGAGTTCATATTTTTATTTTTATTTTATTTTATTTTATATATAGGCCAAATCAGGATTCATCAAGCAAGTTGTTTGGAGCCAAAATCAGGGAGCTTTCCTGATATCTGCATCTTTTTGAAAAAATGAACTATTAAAACCTATTATATAATTATTTATCAGAGCCTTATATCATATGTGGAGTTAGATTTTACGTATAAATTTAGGGAACAATAAAAATGTTCATATGATCCAATGTACTGTGTAACATTAACAACATTAACAACATTTATAAATGTTAATGTAACATTAACAACATTTATAAAAGTTAAATCCAGGATAAGAACAAGATTTTATTATTGATTTATGAAGTATAAATGGAGGATTGACATCATGGTCCCTAACTAACTACAGTTAGTCATTTATGATATTGAAGCCAATAGAAATATTAACTAACATAATTTTCACTCATTATTTTCTTTTGGAATTAATCAGGAGCAAAGTTAGCTGGATTGTTGGCTGAATAATGTAGATAATTATTTCAGCATTAA
>NW_015408858.1:0-2171 GCF_001527695.2 Protobothrops mucrosquamatus
GTGGGTCGGGACCCCATTTGGGGTCGATCGACCATTTCACGGGGGTCGCCAAGCAAGGCTGTCCGCCATTTTTTTTGTCCGCCATTTTTTTTGTCCGCCATTTTTTTCCCCTTTTCCGGCGGGTGCCTTACCTCCCTTGGGCTGGGCCAGCTGGTGGTCGGCCTGCTCCGTCTCTGCCGCTTGCCAGCTACGCCTCGGCTGGCGCAGGGGGCGGAACCACGCATGCGCGGTGCTCCCGGGCAGGGAAAGTCCTCGACTTACGACCGGTTGGGTAGTCCTCGACTTACGACCGGTTTAGTCCTTGACTTACGACCGGTTTAGTCCTCGACTTACGACCGGTTGGGGTCGCGGCATTAAAAAGGTTGAGAACCACTGGGTTAAGGCAATGTTTTTTCTCAACCTTAGCAATTTTAAGATGTCGAGCCAAAATTCTGGGAGTTGAATTTCACACTTCTTAAAAGTTGCTAAGGTCAAGAACCCACTGGCTTAGAGTAGTTACTGCATTCTGTATCTGCTTGACTGCCATTTCACTGGCTGTTTCTGAGGGAGAAAGGAAACCCCCTGACCCAGCTGGGACAGCTGACATGAACAACTCCTGCCCCCCCAAATCTCTTATGTGGCCCTGCCACTCGTGGTCTCTCAGCCTGTGAAAAGACGAGAGACTTGGCCCCGACATTGGTCCCAGGAACCATAAAACTGTAATCTTAGTAAGTTAATATTAAACATATAGATAAATGTTTAGCCTTTGTTTTAAATCACAAACCATCTGAAGTGCTTTGGCAGAGAAATTATTTGTTTATAACAATAGTCTAAATCAGCGGTTCTCAAACATTTTGGATTCAGGACCCCTTTACATCCTTAAAAATGACTGAGGACACAGCCCCCCCAGAGCTTTGATTTTCTGCGGTTGATAACTACTGCTATGTAGTCTTATAGAAATTCAAGCTGAAAAATGTCAAAATAGATGTTTGAGTTTGCAGACCCCCTAAAAGGGCCGTGGGGATGCCCAGAGGTCCCCAGACCACACTTTGAGAAGGCCTGGTCTAAATCAATGGCCCTTGGACAAATAAATGTATTGGGGATTATGAAGAAGGAAAAAAATGTGAAGTTCTCAAGTGCTCACTTCGGAGATTTTTTTTTCAGTTCACTTCTAAAGGTATCTTAAAGTTTTCCTAAGTTTTCCTCTGCAATATCTTTGCATTTTTTTTAAAAAAAGTGACTGACTTTTAGTTGATAAATAACTACCAGATGTCATACGTTTTGAAGGACATGACGATTTTTAAAAGGGGTTTTCAATTTTAAAGGAGCCTGAATATTTATTAAAAAAAAAAAATAGTTGAAAAACAAACCTTCTGAATTTCCTGTCCGTTTTTTCTCTCTTTTCTTGTAACACCACCAGTTCTGCGCCACACTTGTGTTCAAAACTAGAAAGCAAAACTCGTCATGTGATATACTGGAAATGTAGAGAGAGGAACCAAACATTTTTTTTTTTTACCCAACGGTACTAATTTTCTCCCAATGGATTTTCCTTTTAGAGCAGCAACGATACAAACGCATCATCCTCCACATTTGGAAGAATCAGCATTCTGCAAATCATTTGTTCCAGGGCAAGCCAGAAAGAGTGACATTAACAGCTTTCTCTGGAGGACACTCAGCTCGGAGTATTGCATTAGACATCTGTTAGACATTATTCAAAAATGAAGGGCAGTTGCCAAGAGTGACCAAAGTACCTGGCTGTCTGGAGGTTTTTTTTTGTTCAAGTTTACTGTTCCCTCCAGAACGCGACATGCACAGATCACTGGATCTAGATTTTTTTTTCTTCCCCCGTTTTGAAATTTCACCGGGGCGAATACAGAAGAGCATATATGGCTGTAATAAACTGGCTTGGTTTCATTTGAATTGGATCGTGCCTGCTCTTTTGCAAGTCCCAAAGGAGCTGCAGTATCGCAACGTGTGTATGCATTAGCTTAGGAATAATCTATATAAATAAAAATGTAAATGTTCGTTTGTTCAAAATCTTAAATCTCCGAAAGTTCTTCACCGATTGCTTTGAAATTTTGACACAACGTTGCATTCGAATACGCGCGTGTTTTTATATACCTACTATTATATAGATGTCACACCTGTGACAGGTAAAAACATGCTTTTTTTGAAAAACAGCGCCATCTGTT
>NW_015408859.1:0-2171 GCF_001527695.2 Protobothrops mucrosquamatus
AGGGACCTTGGAGGTCATCGAGTCCAACCCCCTGCTCAGGCAGGAACCCTACACCATTTCAGACAAATGGCTGTCCAGTCTCTTCTTAAAAACTTCCAGTGTTGGAGCATTCACAGCTTCTGGAGGCAGGTTGTTCCACTGGTTAATTGTTCTAACTGTCAGGAAGTTTCTCCTTAGTTCTAGGTTGCTTCTCTCCTTGGTTAGTTTCCATCCATTGCTTCTCGTCCTGCCTTCAGGGGCTTTGGAGAATAGCTTGACTCCCTCTTCTTTGGGGCAGCTCCTGAGATATTGAAACACTGCTCTCATGTCCCCCCTCGTCCTTCTCTTCGTTAAACTAGACATACCGAATTCCAGCAACCGTTCCTTATATGTTTTAGCCTCCAGTCCCCTAATCATCTTTGTTGCTCTTCTCTGTACTCTTTCTAGAGTCTCAGCATCTTTTTTACACAGTGGTGACCAAAACTGGATGCAGTATTCCAAGTGTGGCCTTACCAAGGCATTGTAAAGTGCTATTAACCCTTCATGTGATCTTGATTCTATCCCTCTGTTAATGCAGCCTAGCACTGTGTTGGCTTTTTTGGCAGCTGAAGCACACGGCTGGCTCATCTTTAAGTGATTGTCCACTAGGACTCCGAGATCCCTCTCAGTGCAACTCAACTCAGCAAAGTGTGAAGTGCTAGCAGTGAGAAAGAAAGCCATTTTAGCTGCAGAACTCCTTCTTGTTAAGAATCCTCACTAGAAATTAGACTTGAGCTGTAGGACAGCGGCCCTCAAGCTTTTGGGCATCAGGGACCGGTTCTGTGGAGAGAGGTTTTTCCACGGACCAGAGGGGGTATAGTTTTGTGTGCTTCCTGCATCCCACGGATGGAGCTTCACTTGTTTGCGTGGACTGACTCCTGGCGTGCCGCAGACTGGTGCCGGTCCACGGATTGGGTTGGGGACAACTGCTGTAGGAGATAACCAAGCTGAACCCAAGGGTCGGGTCAAATGCATCATCAGTTTGGAATCTCTACACCCCATAAGGAACCTAAGTGCAGCACCCCTTGAAGTCTGTTATCTGTCACCAGTTCACCTTGATGGTTAGTAATTCAGATTCTTGTGTACAGGTAGCATGAAATAAACCTGTGGTGCTTTTGAACTCTATCCTGGCTACTGACTTCTAGTATCTGACATGTACAGCCTTAGCAACATTTAAATGAAATTGTCCATAGCATACTGTTCGTTTATTTTTATTTATGCCACCCATCTTCCCTTTATGGTGACTCTGGACAGCTTATGGTTTATGGTTTGTTTACAGCAGGCTGAATAAAGCATGACTGAATAAGGCTTCCTGCATTCTGTTAAACCAGTGGTTCTCAACCTTTTTAATGCCGCGACCCCAACCGGTCGTAAGTCGAGGACTAAACCGATCGTAAGTCGAGGACTAAACCGATCGTAAGTCGAGGACTAAACCGGTCGTAAGTTGAGGACTACCCAACCAGTCGTAAGTCGAGGACTTTCCCTGCCCGGGAGCGCCGCACATGCGTGGTTCCGCCCCCTGCGCCGGCCGAGGCGTAGCTGGCAAGCGGCAGAGACAGAGCAGGCCGACCACCAGCTGGCCCAGCCCAAGGGAGGTAAGGCACCCGCCGGAAAAGGGGGGAAAAAATGGCGGACAAAAAAAATGGCGGACAGCCTTGTTTGGCGACCCCCATGAAATGGTCGATCGACCCCAAATGGGGTCCCGACCCACAGGTTGAGAACCACTGTGTTAAACCAAGAAACCCCTTTTTTTTGGACAAGCCAGAGTGGTTGGGTTCCAGAAAAATCCAAATCTAACCAAACTATTTTATGATATCATGTATGATCCAGGTTTGGACTCATGGGGTGAATTCTATGAACTTTTAAGGGTTCTGCAGAGGGAACACTAGTTTCCTACTAGGGAAATGCAAAGACTTCTGAATGTGAGCAGGTCCCTTAAATCGCTGAACTAGATGCCTCCTGAGTCCATCTTGAAGTCCTCTCCAGGTTGACTTTGGGTGAGTATGCATATATCACCAGTTGGCCTTGATGGCTGAGCAGAAGGCTGTCTTTTCTGTCTTCCTACTTCATTGTCCTCAGTGTTCCTGTTGCATATTTACCATCACAAGTAGAACTTAATGCCGTTAATCTTTATGAAGAAACAATTAATCTAC
>NW_015408860.1:0-2171 GCF_001527695.2 Protobothrops mucrosquamatus
TGAGGATGCACATCAATGGCTCACATGCTCCTCCGTCCCTCTGCTCGGGCTATTGAATTATTTCTTCCTCATGCTGGGCAAGGAGAAAACCCACAATTGTTAGCCCCTTCCCATCTTTGGGATCCAGCTATGTGGGGTTGCTTTGTTCCTCAACAGAAGAACAGGAGAAATAATACTGATTGCGTGTTAATAACAGAGCAGCCACTTAGGAGGGTGGCTTAAAATGTGCTGAAAGTCCCAGAAGAAAGTTTTGTTAAGGTTAAGGTCCTATTAGTATGTTCAGCATCGGTACAAACCACTTTGTAATCTACGAGCAACTTAATTTGGGGGGTACGTAATGTATGTCAAGATAGCGTTTCCAATTTGATTTGGGGTTTGGCTGATTAAATAGGTTTGTTGCTATAGAAATGGCTAGTGTATATTACTATGTAAAAATAAAAAGTCCAGGTTTCCTGTTATGATCTTATTCTACTGCATCAAAAGGAGTCAGAAGTCAGTGCTTCTCCTTTCTTTTCCTCTCTACCCTACACTTTTCCCCTCTACCCTTCACCTTCTCCTCCCTTATTTTCATTCTCTTTGTACTTTATTGTACCTTATATTTTGATATGAACTCACAAAACACCTGAAGAAAAAGCATTTTCACCGTACTGATAACATTGCTCAGTATTACCTGACCGAAAAATTGTTTGAAAAACTTGAAATGCGTAGTTCCTCTTTGCAGCATGCAGCGTCTTATTTAATAATGCACAATGCGGCTACTTTTTTGTATAAAGAAAAAAGAAAAAAAGAAGGTGGCCAGTCACGCCTCCCCCCCCCCCCAAGGATTTACAGTCTTTGTGTGAGTGTTGCCACTTTTGCATGCTATTAATCAAAGCATTTACATTTCTTTGGCCTCCAGCTGAATAGTAGAGCAGTCTTGGTATGCTCGCTGGCTTTATTTATTTGTTACCCAGGTCCCTCCCTACTAACCTTTTTATAGTTTCCCTTACTACATTTCCTTTCGGTGGGCCATCTCTGAAGTTGCTGTTTCATTATAGGGAAGTGTTTGAGTTTTGTTTCGAGGTGGTTGTTGTTGTTTTTAGCATTTTCTGAAGGGTGATGTTATAATAGCCGGTCACCAAACTGCTATTGTTTCCCCGATAATCTCATGGAAAAGTAGACCAAAAGACCGATGTCATCATTTCTTCGGCATTTATAGGCCCTTACAGGCCAAATTAGAATGCACGGATGCAGATTCCTAATGGAATGGAATAATTCCAAATAAACTGCATTCATCTTTCACAGTGTGTGCATAATGGCATTAATTATACTTCTTTCAGCTTTCGTATTGAGTTCAGGTATTTCCTATCAAGAAAGGCAGAATACACCAGCACCATCTGGCAGCAGGGGGGTGGCAGCAGGGACTGGGCAAGTAAAAGAAATATGCATTGTGGTACTACAAAGCAAACTCCAATATTTTTGCATTTGTGGCGTGCCAGAAGGGTTGGGGTGGTGGCAGTAGTGGGATTCAGCAGTTCGCACCACTTCAGCAGAACCGGTAGCTAATTTTTTGTTGCCCAGGCCCAGAATGGACTTCTGGAAGCGGCATCCACACAGAGAACCGGTTGTTCACATATTTGAATCCCACCACTGGGTGGGGGATTTCACCTGCAACATGGAGATGCTTTTTGCCATTTTGCTTCTGCTGGCTCAGGAATTCTGGGAGTTGAAGTCCACGAGTCATAAAAGAGCCAAAGTTGCCTACCCCTGCTCTAGTGAAAGGTTCTTGGGCTACTTCCTACTCAAAAGGTTCCTTCCATCCAATGGAAGCACTCCTTGGCTTGGAATTTGGTCAGAATGATTGAATATATGACTTCCGGTGGCAGGCGATTTCGTCGGTCGCAGCTGTTTGCTGCCTCCCGCCTGTTTTGCGTAAAAGCCAGTTTGACAGCTAGCATCAGCTGTCAAACGGCTTGATACCTTTCCCCTGGGTATAAGGGGATAGGTGAGCTGCCCGGGGTAGGAGTTGAGTTCCCGAGTCGTCCTATATGGACGATGTAGGCGAGAACTCCTCCGGAGCCCCGAGGATTCTCCGCGATCCAGGACGCCTTCGCTTCGGCGAAGCAAGAAGCCGCCGCCACCGCTGCAACTTGAAGTTAATTGTGAGTTTACTTGTAAGCAGACGAACCAAC
>NW_015408861.1:0-2171 GCF_001527695.2 Protobothrops mucrosquamatus
AAAACACTGTCAGATCATATAGTGATGGAGCCAAGAATGAGAAAAAGAAATGGCATGATGATGAGTTAAGAAAGATGCTGAGTATGTGAAACAAAATAAGAAGCTGATTAAGTACTCCAAATACTTTTGCACTCTCAAAACTCAGATCCAGACATTTGGGATCAATAATCATTTATATTTTATAATGCCATGGAAAATGTGTATTTAAAAATTTGGATTTGCAACAAGAAATGGGAGAGAAAAGTTCACCATCTCTTATTTATTTGATTCATTTATGAAATTATATACCATCTCATTCTGTTAGACTCTAGATGGCTTTTATACTCTAGTACAGCATTTCTCAACTCTATCAAATTTAAGACATGTGGACTTCAATTCCCAGAATGTCTTGAAGTTGTTAGAGATGAGAAACAATGGTCTAGTATATGTAATAAAAATTATAAAAAATTTAGTATAATAATAATAATATTATCAATATTAGGAGAGATATCTCCCAGAGTGACTCATAATTACCTTTATTACTTATATTTACCATTATCCTACTTTCAGTGATTTTGAAAAAAAACAAATCTTGACTATTAAATGGCAAAAAATCTAATAAAATCTCAGATTTAATTTATATGAATGACCTGAAGCTTTATGGAAAAAATCAAAAATTCAAATCCAGTTATTGACAAATGCTGTAAGAATTTTTAGCACAGTTGTGGTAATGAATTTGACCTGGAGAACTGTGATACAGTAGCAATAAAGTGATGTAAAATCACAATCAATAATATAATTGAAATGATTGACTGACCAAAACAACAGGAATTACCAGGATGAAATGTCAGTGATTCTGACAGTCCACTTCAGAAATATCTGGGCATTTTACATCTATGCATGGACAAGTTAAAATGTGATTAATAAACTACAAAGAGGGAGAAAAATTGCAAAAGACAAAAGACAAAATTAATCTACTAATCAAATTATTAACTGGATACAAGGTGAACTAGTCAATTTGCACTAAAATTAAGAAAACTGATGACTATTCACTATGCATTATGTCCTGTAGTGAATTTGATAGATTATATATGCCCTGCAGAAATGGAGGCAGAAGTTTGCTTCAGGTCAAGCAAATTGTTCAAGAAGAAAAGTGTTTTACTGGCTGATTATAAAAGACAGTCAAGAATAAGCTATCATGGTTCCGATAGATGAAACCATCTGTTGTCAAAGCAAGAACATCCAATGTTAGCAGCATTGACATAACATTGCTACAAGTTAAAATTGGAACTTACTAAGTGTATAGGAACAGAAAGTGAATATTGAAATAATTTTATAAAAGCATGAACAAAATGGTAGCAAGAAAAACATTACATGGTCAATTTCTACAAAAGTTGAATATAAAAGTGGATAAAAATAAAGCCTGGCAATGGCTTACAAGTGAAAGATTAAAAAAGAATGAAGAAGTTTGGCTTCTCAAGAACAAGCTATTCAAACTAATGAGATCGAGGCCAGAAATAGTGTAATTTAGTCATTTAATCCTTGGAAATGACCAACATCCAGTGACTGTTCAGAACAGGGAGGAGTTACAATGGGTAGAGTTTTGACCATATGATAGCAGCAATTCCAGAGTTGCAATTTCCAACATTCCTGGCTGGCTTTCCACAAGCAAAGAATCAAAGCAAAATCATTGCAGTCAAAGAAAAGTTAATGTCAGTTCTCATTCAGTCCTTTTTGAACAACAAAACTGGGACTGTCAGAATCACTGAAACTAAACAATGCTGTGATGTAATGTACTTAATGACTGTGTTTTTCCCAATCTCAATTGTCATCATAACTAAAGGATTATCTGTAGTTTAAAATCTCACCAGTTGCATAGGAGAATGAAACAATGCAATATTGCTAAAGGCTAGGGCTTATGGCTATGCTGAATTGCCTTTATAATGTAGTATCACTACTTTGCAAGTACCTCTCATATCAGTAATCTTCTAGTAGACCGTCTTCTGCCGCAGATTGCCTCCCATCGACCGGTACGCTCCCACAGAGCGGGCCTCCTCAGGGTGCCGTCGGCCAAACAGTGTCGGCTGGCGACCCCCAGGGGGAGGGCCTTCTCTGTGGGAGCTCCCACCCTGTGGAACGAACTCCCCCCAGAGATCCGGATTATTCCGGATCTCCCCTCCTTCCGCCGTGCC
>NW_015408862.1:0-2171 GCF_001527695.2 Protobothrops mucrosquamatus
TATTATTATTATTATTATTATTATTATTATTATTATTATTATTATTATTATTATTATTATTATTATTAACAACAACAACAACAATAAAGCAGTCTTGCAGTACACCAGGGGCTATCACAAAGAGGAGGGGATTGGCTTATTCTCCAAGGCACCTGAGGGCAGGACAAGAAATAATGGTTGGAAGCTTGTTAAAAAGAGATGCGACCTAGGAACCAAGCTGGAAATTTCCTGACAGAACAATTAACCAGTGGAACGGCTTGCCTCCAGAAGTTGTGGGTGCTCCATCATTAGAGATTCTTATGAAGAGATTGGACAGTCATTTGTCTGGAATGGTGTAGAATCTCTTGCCACGGGCAGCGGGTTGGGCTAGATGACCTACAAGGTCCCTTCCAACCCTATTATTCTATGTTCTAAAATCTAATCTAAAGGGAAGAATGACGAAACAGCATTGCGCCATTGTGTACCACTAAAGCACATTCCCTAGTATGGCCACTAGAGGGTACTATACTCCTGTGGTTGATTCTCATTGACTCTCTAGCTTTCCAGTTTCAACGGTATCTTTTTACTCCTTATTTTAGGAAGTGAGTAAGTATCAAGAAGATGCACTGACGGAGCTGCACCACGAAGCAGACAGAAGCAAGCTGATGGTGGTGGCCACTGAAGTTAAAAAAAAAAAAAATACTGCCAGGAGGAGAGGGCAAGACGAAAGGAAATGCTGTATTTCCAATTTGTATCCAGAGCTGAGCTAACATGCAGGAAGAGGCAAACTGGGCTGAATAAGCTAAACTAGGAGTGGGTAGATCCAGGTTCTAATCCTGCCTTAGCCAGGGAACCTCACTGGCTCCCTTTGAGTAACTTTCTCACCCTAATGGGACAGTTGTTGGGAAGAAGAGAGAAAGAAGGCAGGCCTCATTCCTCAACTGGAGCTGCTGGATTTTAACTTTAGAATACAGAATCGTAGGGTTGGGAGGGACAATATACTAAGAAAATGCTTGGCCTCCCACATTATTACTTTGGAGGCTGCTTCGGTGGTGTTTTTGAATTTATATGATTTTTGTGTACTGTCGTTTGAAAGCTTCTCAATCTGAAAAACTCTTAACGGGAGAAATTCTCTTTTTTTTATTTTTTGGGAATGTAATTGAAGTAAGAGAAATAAGGGAGGCTGCAAGAACGGCAGACTCCTGAATCACATTGATGTTGTCTATGAAGGACACTGCCCAGGCAAATTCCCTGGTGTAGAATAGAATAGAATAGAATAGAATAGAATAGAATAGAATAGAAATAATAATAATAATAATAATAATAATAATAATAATAATAATAATAATAATAATAATAATAATAATAATAATAATAATAATTAATAATAATAATAATAATAATAATAATAATAATAATAATAATAATAATAATAATAATAATAATAATAATAATAATAATAAAGTTGGAAGGCACCTTGGAGGTCATCAAGTCCAACCCCCTGCTCAGGCAGGAAACCCTATACCATTTCAGATAAATGGCTGTCCAGTCTCTTCTTAAAATCTTCCAGTGTTGGTGCATTCACCACTTCTGGAGGCAGGTTGTTCCACTGGTTAATTGTTCTAACTGTCAGGAAGTTTCTCCTTAGTTCTAGGTTGCTTCTCTCTTTGGTTAGTTTCCACCCACTGCTTCTTGTCCTGCCTTCAGGCACTTTGGAAAATAGCTTGACTCCCTCTTCTTTGTGGCAGCCTCTGAGATACTGGAACACTGCTATCATGTCTCCCCTTGTCCTTCTCTTCATTAAACTAGACATACCCAATTCCATCAACCTTTCCTTATATGTTTTAGCCTCCGGTCTCCTAATCATCTTTGTTGCTCTTCTCTGTACTCTTTCTAGAGTACAGAATAGAATAGAATAGAATAGAATAGAATAGAATGGAATGGAAGGGAAGGGAAGGGAAGGGAAGGGAATGGAATGGAATGGAATAGAATAGAATAGAATAGAATAGAATAGAATAGAATAGAATAGAATAGAATAGAATAGAATGGAGAATGGAGAATGGAGAATGGAGAATGGAGAATGGAGTGGAGAGGAGTAGAAGTAGAGTAGGAACAGAATAGGAATAGAATAAGAATAACAGAGTTGGAAGGCACCTTGTAGATCATCTAGTCCAACCCCCCCCCCCCCCAAG
>NW_015408863.1:0-2170 GCF_001527695.2 Protobothrops mucrosquamatus
AACAACAGAAGATTCCCCTGGTTGGGAAGGGTTACTTTGTCCCATCTCCATACTGAGTACAGAGAAAGAGGGTGAGACGGGCAGCATACAAGATAGATAGATAGATAGATAGATAGATAGATAGATAGATAGATAGATAGATAGATAGATAGATAGATAGATAGATAGATAGATAGATAGATAGATAGATAGATAGATAGATGTGTGTGTTTCTGTGTGTGTGTGTGTGAGAGAGAGAGAGAGAAAGAATGGATATGTGACAGATAATAGAGAGAGCGACAAACAGGCCATAGATAATAGATATATGTGTCAAAGCAAGAACATCCGATCTTAGCAGTGTTGACAATATGATAGATAATAGTAGATGAAATAGATAGATAATAGTCATAAATGAGATATATGAGAGAGAAGAGATAGATAGATAGATAGGATAGATAAATGATAGATAAATGATAGATAAATAGGAGAGAGAGAGAGAGAGAGAGAGAGAGAGAGAGAGATGGATAGATAGATAGACAGGTAGACAGACATAGACAGACAGACATAGACAGACAGACAGACAGACAGACAGACAGACAGCATAGGACAGGAATAGAATAGAATAGAATAGAATAGAATAGAACAGAATAAGAAATAGAATAGAATAGAATAGAATAGAATAGAAAGAACAGAACAGAACAGAATAGAATAAGAAATAGAATGGAATATAGAATAGAATAGAATAGAATAGAATAAAGAATAGAATAGAATAGAATAGAATAGAATAGAATAGAATAGAATAAATTCAGAATAGAACAGAATAGAAAACAGAAAAAAACAGAAAAAATAACAGAACAGAACAGAATAGAAAATGCGTTCCTTTGTCACAAAAGTCTTCGTTGCAAATGGGTTACAAGAGGGGTCCTCTCTCCCCCGTCCCCATATCCATTTCCAAAATTTCTTCCAGCTTCCCAACTGCTTCCCTCTCTCACTTTGCAGCTCCACTGCTTGCATTCTTTGCTTCCTTCATTACAGTTTTGCCTTTTCTCTTCCCCCCCGCCCCAGAATCCGTGGAGGAAGCCAGAGTGCCAGAGCCATGGGTGTCCTTGGGACTGTCGCCTCCCACACGGTAAAGAACGGGGCTTGGGGACTTCTCCTGGATGCTCCCAGTTGGGCTGTGGGTGGGCAGTGGGTGGGGGCAGGGTCAAAGTGGGGGGGGGGGTAGAATGGTGGAGAATAGGCAGAGAGAAAGAATTGAAAAGGGAAAGAATTGAGCCAGGAGATTTTCCCCCCCCCCCTCACAGTTGCACGATCACTTCCTGGTTTTGCTGCTGGTCAAACAATTGCAGTGGGCTTCTTGGATCTCAAAAACTTGTCCAAGAAATAGGGTTGCCAGGTCTGCTTCCAAAAAATAGCGGACAAGCGGGGGGGGGGTTAAGTAGTAAAAAAAGTAGACTGTACAGCTTTAGATTACGTACCATTTCATCATAAAGCTTTTGAATAAAAAAAATGTCCACTGTTTTGTGAAAAAAAATAGTGAACATAATGTGAAAAAAGTGGACTGTCCACTCAAATAGTGGACACCTGGCAACCCTACCAAGAAAGTAAGGAATAAATAGCAGAGAATATTTGTGGCTCAGGGCTAAACTGTGGGGTCCTTGGTGCTCTCTCCACTTGGTTATTTTCTTGCAGACGTTTCCTGACCCAACGAACTAACACCGTCAGTGTTAGAAGGGAGTGGGGGGTTTGCTCTCCCTTCCAGCACTGATGATATTACCCAGTTGGGTCATAAAACCTCTGCAAGGAAGAAACCAAGCTCAGAGAGCACCAAGGGCCACATAGTTCTGCTCTTCCTCCTCCTCCTCCTCCTCCTCCTCCTCCTCTCTGTTTATCTCCCTCCATTCTTGCACTGGTGATGTTCCCTAGTTGGGTCTTGAAACATCTGCAAGAAAAAAAAAACAAGCTCAGAGAGCACCAAGGACCCCACAATAATTCTTCTTCTTCTTCTTCTTCTTCTTCTTCTTCTTCTTCTTCTTCTTCTTCTTCTTCTTCTTCTTCTTCTTCTTCTTCTTCTTCTTCTTCTTCTTCTTCTTCTTCTTCTTCTTCTTCTTCTTCTTCTTCTTCTTCTTCTCCTTCTCCTTCTCCTTCTCCTTCTCCTTCTCCTTCTCCTTCTCCTTCTCCTTCTCCTCCT
>NW_015408864.1:0-2170 GCF_001527695.2 Protobothrops mucrosquamatus
CTTTCCGCAACCCACAACAGCTGAAGGAGTGCTGGAGTTTCGCTTCCTGCCCCCCCCCCGCCCCCGGCCTGAAGCGCTGGGCTCCCCCCGAAGCGGAACCGAGAACTGGCCCTGATCCATCAGGCAACAAGCCCGGATTCCTCCCCAGGGCAGCTCCGGGACTCTCCCGCTCCGCCCCACGGCTGAGTCTCCAGGAGGGGCGGCCCCCTCGGTCCTCTGCCCTCCCCCCGGAAGAGGCTGAGGGGTCCCTCCCGACCCCCGAGGAGACCCCGGACAGCCCAGGGAAGAAACCGAGGGAGGGTTGGAGAAACGTCCCCGGAGGCCCAAAGGCTCCGATTCTCCCCCTTCACACGTTATGGGGAGACTCGGTTCTCTGGGGGGGAGGTTGGGGGGGCTCTGATGCCGGGAAAGAGGGAAGGAGAGAGAGGAAAAGGATGAGAAGCAGGGAGGGGGAGGGGCTCAGCTGCAGTGGGGGGAGGGGGAGGCTGAGGGAGGACCTGGAGGAGTGGGGGGGACGGGGTTCTCCAGAGAAAGTCCGTCCATGGGGGGGTTAAAGGTTGACACCAACTTGAGGGCACAAACCATCATTAGACTATCAGGTTAAAGGAGATCTTCGTTTTTTTCCCCACCAGTGAAAGCGCTGGGGATGGTGATGACTTAGCAAGAGTTCATTTCATGGCTGTTCAAAGTTACAAGGGCCCTGAAAAAACTGACTCTTCCCCTCATATTTCTTCTTTTTACAATTTTCTAAATTGTTTTTAATGGTTTTTTTTAATAATTTCATGTATATGTCTGTGTTTAGCTTTGTGTATCCAACCCAGTCACTTGTTGAGAGATGGGTTGATTATATAAATTTGATAGCTAGATGATATAGATAGTTGGGGGAGGGGTAGAGAGATAGAGATAGAGAGTCCGAAAGGAGAAGGGCGGGATATAAATACAATTAATAATAATAATAATAATAATAATTAGATAGATAGATAGATAGATAGGTAGGTAGACCGACAGACAGACAGACAGACAGACAGACAGACAGACAGACAGACAGACAGCTAGATAGATAGATAGATAGATAGATAGATAGATAGATAGATAGATAGATAAGATAGAGATGAGAGAAAGAGATGAGATAGATAGATAGATAGGTAGGTAGACCGACAGACAGACAGACAGACAGACAGACAGCTAGATAGATAGATAGATAAGATAGAGATGAGAGAAAGAGATGAGATAGATAGATAGATAGATAGATAGATAGATAGATAGATAGATAAGATAAGATAAGATAAGATCTAGAGAGATAATAGAGAGAGATCTAGAGAGAGATCTAGAGAGAGAGAGAGAGAGAGAGAGAGAGAGATCGATCCTGGGATTTCCAGTCCACTTCATCCCAGGACTAGCCTGGACTGGCCTTGCATAGTTTCTGAGATCAGCCCAGGTGAGGGAGGGATTTTCACCTGCTGACAGGGAGCCTTTCCTCTCTAGATCATCCGAAAAACCGTTCTTGAAGAGAGAAAATAGCTTATTCAAAACAAGATTCAAAAGAAGGAGCTTCTTCTTCTTTACTCTTCACATTAAGTGTTTGATTTCACACTTTCGCCTTGTGGCAGACCGATCAAAGTGAATTAAATAATCAAATTTGTTAATTCCCATTTTAAAAAGCATATTTTCAAAACGGCGCAATGAATGGCAAGAACACTGGATTTAAAAAAACAAACAATGTAAAACAGAGTTAGGTCGTATGGTAAACAAAAAGAGACATTTTTTCCTAGGCAGGAAAAGGAGCAAAAGAAAGTGGGCAAATGGATCCGTTTCCAAGGAAAGATTTGGCCCAAAGGCTTTGAATTAAAGTGGTTGGGAGTCTCCTGGCGTTTCTCCACATTTGATTTCAGTGCCCAGGGGAGACCCTTAAAATGGGAAGCATCCAGAATCTGATGTGCAAAAATGTAACAGAATAACAGAATAATACAACTGGAAGGGACCTTGGAGGTCCTCTAGTCCAGCCCCCTGCCCATGCAGGAGACCCTATACCACTTCAGACAAATGGCTGTCCAGTCTCTTCTTAAAAGCCTCCAGTGATGAAGCAACCACAACTTCTGGAGGCAAGCAGTTCCACTGATTAATTGTTCTCACTGTTAGGAAATTGCTCCTTAAATCCAGATCTCTCCTT
>NW_015408865.1:0-2170 GCF_001527695.2 Protobothrops mucrosquamatus
CACAAAAGATTATGTTTTGGCAAATCATACCAGTTCACTTGAAAATGAATTCATAGCAGAGAGGTTTGTCTCAATTAATTTTCTTCAAGGCCAGGCCACTATTACAGTGTGGAAAAATGGGGTGCTGACATCACATGCACATATAACCTTACTAGAGTGCTTTGTGGCAACAGGAGTGGATTTGTACTTGGAAAGAGACTATCATATGCTAGCTTGCATACCAGGCATCACACCTGTGCATTCTCATTGTCTTCTAAATTAGCTTGATCATCTGCACCCACAACTTCTGGAGGCAAGATGTTCAACTGGTTTATTGTTCTCACTGTCAGGAAGTTTCTCCTTAGTTCTAGGTTAAATCTTTGATTAGTTTCCATCCATTATTTCTTGTTTTGCCTGCAGGTGCTTTGGAAAATAGATTGACCCCCCTCTTTTTTGTGACAGCCCCTCAAATATTGGAACACTGTTATCATGTCACCTCTGGTCCTACTTTTCGCCTGATGTGGCATCTCCTTTTCTTGAAAAAGAAGGCATTACTATTTTACTTTTGCATTTAGTTGCCATTAAGTAAGCAACATTACACAATCCTATTATTTAGGAATACCTTAAACCTATTTGATTGAAGGCATTTCTTGCAGCTTTTTGCGGGATTAGTTATTTGTATTTCCATTACAGTTCTTATTTTGCTCACATTACTGCAACCAGACCTTTCATAAGAACATCCCGATGGAAGAGATACATGTAGGAAAACTAATTGAGACAAGAAAATGAATGAAAAAGTAATTAAAAGCTTGTAGTTGGCCATGTTTACATTGCATCAGAGATTATCTCAGATGTTTCATTTGTGCACTATAACAGGGAATGTTGATGGATATCTTTGTTGGATTTACTCTTGATAACCACTTGGCTTAGCTTTTTTACAGCAAACTAATTGCTCACATTCATCCTTCAGTCAATTAGTAGAATTGTAGAGAAGAATTAGTTGGCTGTAAAACAAACCAAAGTCTTAAAGGCAACCTGTGTGTGGCCTTTATCAAAATAGAGGCATTTGGCCCTGAGTAACTGCTTACAACCTAGCACCATGTTTCTGGAATATCTCCCTTTAAATCCATAGTTACAAACCTGGTCTAACTAGATGCAATGGAAAAACCTGATTTTGAAAGGGAGGTATACATTTTAGAAATAAAATAAAAGAGATCTAAATTGTAATTGGTTTAAACTTAAGAGGTTTCTTAAAATCATTGTCACCCTGGAATTCAGAAGCACCCGATTTTCTTTCCAAAGTTGAACAGATTCAATAGTTCATTAAACAGGGGTGTTAAACTGCTGGCCCGCGGGCTGGACACGACACGCGGAAGCTGTACCCACCCCATTGCCGGCAATGGCAAAACTGTCCCGATACGTTGCACGATGTCATGTGACGTCGCGAGTTTGACATGTCTGTGATTTACAACAACTTTGAGCTTTCAGTTCCTTCCAGTCTCTGTCCCTCACATCACTAGAGTTCATCTTCCCACAGATAAATCCTTGTAATATCCAAGCACAATATAATTGCATGCAAAGCTGAATCACAGCTTTCTGTTGTTTTACCAATGTGCACAGAAAAATGCCTGTAGTTAGTTTAGTTTAGTTTAGTTTATTGTATTTATATCCCGCCCTTCTCCTTGCGGACTCAGGGCGGCTAACAGGCTGATAAAACACATACAAAATACCAAATACTATAGTTAAAAACATAATTAAAAGAAAATATTAATATTTGGCCTATATTTAATTTAAGATTATTTTAAAACCCGGCTAAAAATTTCCCCTAGGCCAGTCCTGCTAGCTGAAATAGCCATGTCTTAAGGGCACGGCGGAAGGAAGGGAGATCAGGGATCACCCTGATCTCTGGGGGTAGTTCATTCCATAGGGTGGGAGCTCCCACCGAGAAGGCCCTCCCCCTGGGGGTCGCCAGCCGGCACTGTCTGGCTGACAGCACCCTGAGGAGACCCACTCTGTGGGAGCGTACTGGCCGATGGGAGGTAATCTGAGGCAGAAGGCGGTCTCGGAGATATCCAGGTCCGATGCCATGGAGCGCTTTGAAGGTGATAATCAGCACCTTGAAGCGCACCCGGAAAGCCACCGGCAGCCAGTGCAGCTCACGCAGCAACGGTGTTACATGGGAGCGACGAGT
>NW_015408866.1:0-2170 GCF_001527695.2 Protobothrops mucrosquamatus
CCTCCTCCTCCTCCTCCTCCTCCTCCTCCTCACCACCTCCAACCCACGCTTTTTTAATTAATTTTTTTCCATGCAATCCAATAGTACTTCTTCAGCAACACATTGTCTTGAGTTTATCGTTCACGAATACAAATTTAATTCCTAACCCTTTATTCTTTTCTCCAGCCATTGATAAAACAAGAGCCAAGTCTGATAGTATTCTGTTTCCTCTTTTTCTTTCAACCTCGTAGTCAGTCTGTCCATTTCCGCACGTTCTAGTATTTTTTTTTTTCATTATTTCTTCCTCTGGCGGTATTGCCTCGTTTTTCCAACATTGTGCAAATATGATTCTCGCCGCTGTTGTCACGTGTGAAATCAAATATATGCTTTGTTTATCCATCTTTTTCTGGCATAATGCCTAATAAAAAAAAGTTCAGGTTTAAAATCTACACGTTTTCCCAACATCTTTTCTAGCCAAGTATGTATTTTTTTTTCCCAGTACCTCTTTGCTTTAACACAGTGGTTCTCAACCTGTGGGTCGGGACCCCATTTGGGGTCGATCAACCATTTCATGGGGGTCGCCAAGCAAGGCTGTCCGCCATTTTTTTTTGTCCGCCATTTTTTTTGTCCGCCATTTTTCCCCCCTTTTCCGGCGGGTGCCTTACCTCCCTTGGACTGGGCCAGCTGGTGGTCGGCCTGCTCCGTCTCTGCCACTTGCCAGCTACGCTTCGGCCGGCGCAGGGGGCGGAACCACGCATGCGCGGCGCTCCCGGGCAGGGAAAGTCCTCGACTTATGACCGGTTGGGTAGTCCTCGACTTACGACCGGTTTAATCCTCGACTTACGACCTGTTTAGTCCTCGACTTATGACCGGTTTAGTCCTCGACTTACGACCGGTTGGGGTCGCGGCATTAAAAAGGTTGAGAACCACTGCTTTAACACATGTCCACCATGCGTGGTAATAAGTACCTGACTTGTGTTTACATTTCCAACGTCTATCTGACATATTTTTAAACACTTTTGCCAATCTTGCTGGTGGCAGGTGCCATCTGCGAAACGTTTTATATAAATTTTCTTTATCAGAAGCTGCCGTTGTCAGCTTATAATTTCTTTTCTTTCTTTCCAACGCTTCCTTCTGCTCTTCCTTCTTTCCTCCCTTCGCTGCTTCCGCCGGGACTTCCGCAGGGCAACAAGGGCGGTGTGGCTGTCAGATTCGTCTTCCACAATACCAGCTTCTGCATCGTCAACTCCCACCTGGCTGCCCACGTGGAGAACTTCGAGCAGCGCAACCAAGACTACAAGGACATCTGTGCCCGCATGAGCTTTCAGGTTCCTGACCAGAATCTGCCACAGCTGACCATCATGAAACACGAGTGCGTCTGAAGGGCGGGACACGGGTGGCTTGGAGAGAACCTCAGCGGGGCTGCGTTGCTGACTGGTTGAGGGAAAGCAGAAAGCGATAGGTTGGGCTCAGTGAAATAAACACAGTCATTGACCTCCAAGCCATCAAGAAAGAATTCACGGCCACAGAAAGATATTTTAAGTTGGGTCATATCTGTGGCGTGCTTAAATAAACTAAGATTGGGCTTTTTTTAGATTAGATAGCATAATACGTGATACGAACTCTGTTTTTGTTAGGGGGTTTTTCCCTTCTGATTCTGGCGAGCAGAGTTTGGAGAAATGAATGGACTCTTGTCTTTCTCATTGCTTGGCTGAGGTTTCTTTGAGTCTCCTTGGCCAAGAACTGCCTACTTGGGATGGGGCAGTAAGGGAAGCCGTAATAAAAACCATGCTGTTGTCAACGCTGCAAATACTGTATATTCTTGCTTTGACAATATGCAGAACTGTCTGGTATTTTTATAGTTAAATCAGGCAACAGTGAAAGCCCGGGAAAAAGAAACCGGAAGTACCGTCGGCCAGACAGTGCTGGCTGGCGACCCCAAGGGGGAGGGCCTTCTCTGTGGGAGCTCCCACCCTCTGGAATTAACTGCCTCCAGAGATCAGGGTGATCCCTGATCTCCCTTCCTTCCGCCGCGCCCTTAAGACATGGTTATTCCAGCTTGCGGGACTGGCCTAGGGGAAAATTTTTAGAGGGGTTTTAAAATAATTTTAATTAGACCAACTATTAATATTTGCCTTTTAATTAAGTTTTAAATTTGTAGTTTGATATTTTGTATTTTTATCTGGTTGTT
>NW_015408867.1:0-2170 GCF_001527695.2 Protobothrops mucrosquamatus
AGACTGACTACAAGCAGCGGCATGACAAAGTAGCAACAATGGTGCATTGGAAGATCTGCAAGAAATATCATTTGCCTGTAAGCAAGAACTGGTGGGATCATAAAATAGAGAAAGTCATAGAAAATGATAAAGTTAAACTGCTCTGGGACTTCAGAATTCAAACAGACAAGCACCTGCAACATAACACCCCGGACTTAACCATTGTGGATCAGAAAGACAAAAAAGTCCGGATAGTGGACGTGGCAGTGCCTGGAGACAGCAGAATAGACGAGAAAGAACTGGAGAAGATCACAAAATACAAAGACCTACAAATAGAAATAGAAAGACTGTGGCAAAAGCAAGCAAGGGTAGTACCAATAGTAATAGGCGCCTTGGGTGCAATCTCAAAACAACTGGAGCACCACTTGGACACCATCATCGGCATTGACAAATTCGCCTTTAGTCAATTGCAAAAGGCGGCCTTACTAGGAACTGCCTCCATCCTGCGACGAGATCTGTAATACCATCAAACATCCACATCTGCCCATCCCAGGTCCTGGGTAAGGACTCGATAGGTAGACAAAAATGCCAAATCCAGTCTGAATATCCTGGCTGACTGCGCGATGATCCATAATAATAATAATAAAATAATAATAATAATAATAATAATAATAATAATAATAATAATAATAATAATAATAATAATAATAATAATAATAATAAAGTTGGAAGGGACCTTGGAGGTCATCTAGTCCAACCCCCTGCTCGGGCAGGAAACCGCAGGGACGCCGCAGTGGTTGTGAGTGTGAAAAATGGGTCATAAGTCACTTTTTTTTCAGTGCGGCTAATCTGGATCCCAGGTACAATTCAAGGTGCTAGTTCTCACCTTTAAAGCCCCGCCTGGCTTAAGGCCAGGTTATTCGAGGGACGCCTCTCCCCCCATTATGGCCACAACCATCCCACCAGGATAGGAAGGCGGGGCCTGTCGTGGGCACGTCGATTAGGGACGTCCACCGGGGGAGGGAGGGAAGTGACAAAATAGGGCCTTCCGTCCACCGGACGTCCGGTTGGCCCACCACCCTGTTGCTTTGTGGTTTTGTCAGAGGGCCTGGGGACCCCGAGTACAGATGGACCTCCCATCAAGGGGCTAATTTGATGTCACTGTTGCTTTCAAGGGGGAGTGAGCGGGGGACGGAGGGGTCTTTTTCTCTGAGGGGTTTGTATGATATGGTGGGTTTTGTTCATGTTGCAAGCCGTCCAGGGTCAGCTGTGTGACAGTTGAGTGGGTGCATAAATTGGTTTAATCCAGGGGTCTTCAAACTTGGCCTTTTTATGACTGGTGGACTTCAACTCCCAGAATTCCTCAGCCAACCTCCATTTTGTTTGTTAGATTTAAGACAGAGGTCTTCAAACTTGGCCCTTTGATGACTTGTGGACTTCAACTCCCAGAATTCCTCAGCCAGCCTCCATTTTGTTTCTTAGATTTAAGACAGGGGTCTTCAAACTGGGCCCTTTGATGACTTGTGGACTTCAACTCCCAGAATTCCTCAGCCAGCATGGCTCGCAGAGGAATTCTGGGAGTTGAGGTCCACAAGTCATAAAGGGGCCAAAGTTGAAAACCCCTGCTATAGACTTTAAGAGGAGTCGACTTCAACTTCTGAATTCCTCAGCCAGACATGCTGGCTGAGGAATTCTGGGAGTTGAAGTCCACAAGTCATGAAAGGGCCCAGTTTGAAGACCCCTGATTTAGGACTACATGCTTGTATTACATTCTTTATGAGGGGAAAAAAAGCAGAAATCTTGCCTTTGTTCTACATTTAGTGATAATTACCTCTCTTCCAGCCGCGGAGCCAAAAAGCAGCCCACAAAAATCTGAACTAGGCCTCTATCTACTCTTATTTTCCAGAATGTTCCTTCAAGATTTCCTCAAAATATTCATACCTGTCTTATATATTCTATAGAACAGGGGTCCTCAAACTTGGCCCTTTTTCATTTCATTTTCATTTTATTAAATTTATACCCCGCCCTTCTCCCGGAGGACTCAGGGCGGCTTACAGCCAGTTTAAAAACAATAGTACAATACCATACAAAATTTAAAAATGATTAAAAATAAATATTTGAATTGGCCGCTTCTACTAAAATTTTGTTAAAACCAATTAAAATACCCCTAGGCCAGTCCTGCCCGCTGAAA
>NW_015408868.1:0-2170 GCF_001527695.2 Protobothrops mucrosquamatus
ATCTACATCTATCTATCTATCTATCTATCTATCTATCTATCTATCTATCTATCTATCTATCTATCTATCTATCTATGCCATCAGTCTACATCTATCTATCTATCTATCTATCTATCTATCTATCTATCTATCTATCTATCTATCTATCTATCTATCTATCTATCTATCTATCTATCTATCTATCTATCTATCCATCCATCCATCCATCCATCCATCCATCCATCCATCTGGAGGGGGATTTTTGTTTCCTTCTTAACTTTTCTTATTGCCTTTTTTTTTTTTGAATCTATGATGTTGAAAGTATGTGTTATTGAAACTATGATTGTGTGCCGGACCATGTGTTGTGACTCCTTAATCTCCTTAATCTCTGAGCCTGTTCATCTGTTGTAACTCCTTAATCTAATACATCCAGCTTTGGTGTAACCGTAATGGCTTAGTTCTCACCTCATGCAAATTTAAAAAATCCACAATTCTACAAATCCACAGTCTCATTTTAGCCTTAATCCTAACCTGCTATGTGAATATAATTACACAGTAGTTAAAATGTAAGTCCTCCTTAAGGTCCTCCTCGTCCTCAACCCTCCTTTTTCCTGCTTAATCCATAAAAATGAGATCAAGTAAAGTAGATTAAACAAAACCCTACTTCTACCAAGCACACAGGCACCCTTTCTGGCCACCGTTGTTAAATGAATCACTGCAAGGTGTTAAGTTAGTATCACGACTGTCAAGTGAATCTTGACTTTGCTTGTCAGAGAGCTGCAAAAGGTGATCCACATGATCCCAGGATGCGACAGCCATCATAAATATGAGTCAGTTGCCAAGCGTCTGAATTTTGATCAAGTGACCGTGGGGAAGTTGCAAGGTCATAAGTGCGAAAAAACACTGCTGCAACAGTTGTGAATGGCTTGCCTTCAGAAGTTGTAGGTTCTCCAATACTGGAGGTACTGGAGGTTTTTAAAAAAAGATTGGCTGGATGACTTTGGGCCAATCACCAGGAGATGGTGAGTTCTAGTCCCGCTTTAACCAGGAAAGACAGTTGGATGGTTTTGGCACAATCACCACCAGACAGTGAGTTCTAATCCCACCTTAGCCATGAAAACCGGCTGGGTGACTTTGGGCCAATCTCCAGGAGATGGTGAGTTGTAATCCTACTTTAGGCATGAATACCAGCTGGGTGACTTTGGCCCAATCACCAGGAGATGGTGAGTTCTAGTCCCACCTTAACCATGAAAGCTAGTTGGATGGCTTTGGCACAATCACCACCAGATAGTGAGTTCTAATACCATTTTAGGCATGAAAACTGGCTGGGTGACTTTGGGCCAATCACCAGGAGACGGTGAGTTCTAGTCCCACCTTAGTAATGACTTCAATTTTCCGAATTCCCCCAGACAACATGGGAAATTTAGACTTTACACATCACTCTAACTTAGACATGTCAAACACAAGGCCCGGGGGCCGGGTGTGGCCTGCGAAGTGGTTTCATGTGGCCCGCAAAGCCATCCTGGAAACAGTGAGGGAACGGCCCCCGCTGCCTTGGCCCTGGCCCAGGCGAGCCGGGAGCCAATGTACAATTTTGTGGTGGCCATCTTGGCACTTGCCCCGGTGAACCATGCCTTGGCACTTGCCCCGGTCCCACCCCCTTCTGCCAGAGACCCTCAGATCTGTCCCACTCCTGACCAGGCCCCCATAGGCACCCTTGACGCGAATGATGTAGAACTGGCCACGCCTACCCAGTAGGCCACACCCACTCCACCCACACCCACCCAGTAGGCTGCACCCACTCTGCCCCCCCCACCCGCCCCCCCCAGGGCAACCGCAATGCTGATGCGACCCTCAGTGAAATTGAGTTTGGCACCCCTGCTCTAACTCATACGGTTTGTTTGATTTCTGGTTGAATATACTGCACTGACATCCGCCATGGTAACTTCTACATCATGGCTTTGGCTTTGTCATTGGCAAGCCAATGACCTGAGGCAATGATATCATTCAACAAACAGCGGTTTTAAAATGTCTTAGCACGATGAATGAACCCATTTGCTGTCTGTATGCAGAATGCTTTGCATTGTGCAAGAACAGCCCTAGATGAGTGTGAAAGCTGATCTCTAGCTTTAGTTGAAAAAATGCATCGTTCATTGGAGTTTTTAACTTCTCCTCTCAGGACAGTGAACTT